>NC_091478.1:86225903-86525903 GCF_036971445.1 Narcine bancroftii | reverse complement strand
TTTCAGAGCCTCATATAGTATGTCCTCTGAGGACCTGATGTCTCACTGAACAGCAGAAATGGCATAGTGATGTATGATAACACAGAACATAAGCTTCCAAGTGCAACATGGAGCATGCTTGCATTACCTTTGAGTTTGCATTGTCACCATGAATCAAGACAAAAGGATGAATGATTTCTTCTGTTAAGTATTCAACAATCCTGCTTGCCTTGACAGACCCAAAGAATCACTGGTTGCAGTTTGTTTGTCCTTACCATTTATTGTGGCCAATTTATTTCTGATTTATACTCTCAGCTCTCCTACGCTATCTAACCAGAGAATGGGAATGAGCAGAAACTCAAAAGCCTGCAGCTTACTTGATCATGTAATGTTAGGCACCTAATGTAACACTGTTTACTATGACACACAGCGAGGAAACTGATCTTGCTGCTTGCTATTCTTGGAATAGAAAACAAGTGGTCCCAGGAATTAATGGCCATTCGTGTGAAAGGAAAATTGTCTCAATACTGGTGTGAGAAGATGTCATCTCACGCCAGTGATAGGCTGTCTCGACCCCTAGTACAATCCCCAGGGTCTGCAGACACCAGTGTTACAATCAAGAAAGTGTAATTGCATTGTGGGTTTGAAATGACCCAAGTTTTTGTGTGAGTGCAGGAATGTGAAGGAAGAAAAGATTAAAATAAAGATATAAACTTTGCTGTGGGAAAGTCGCAGAGAGAGAAAGAGCAATAAATAGGAATAGCAGACAATTTTTAAAAAGGGCGAGAAAGTTGGTAGAGCTCAATTTATAAAGACAGTGGGGTAAACTGATGACGGACCTGACTTCCCAGATACCATGCAGCAGAGAAACCCCTCCATGAGTGCTCCGTACATGCAACCATGCATACAGCTCTCCCTCTGCCAGACAGATTTCTGGGAGGGCAAGTCCACCATTGCTTTTTCCCACGGTATTTCTATATTTGTGCATGATAGCACTACCAACTTTCCCACACTGTTTAAAAATTGTCCTCTGTGCTATTTATTGCTAGCTCTTTCCCATGATCCCTTATAAAAATTTATATAGATTAGCACAAAAGCAACAGGGACTGAAGGGCTCATACTGTGCTGTACATAAAGCTGAACTATGTTATAATTAGGAATGATTGATGTTATTTGAATATAAGACATTGATCAAGATTTAGGGCAGGTCCACCATCACTCGATGTGTCATGACATCACCAGTAGAAGGTAGAACAGTCCTAACCCCAGGAATGGCTCTTTGCAAGTGTGAGAGCATTCAGTGTCCCAGTTAGGAGTGGTCAAGTGTGAAAAAACAAACCCTCATTCCTATCCCGGGACACTGGATGGTCAATTTAGTGGGATGCAAGCAAGAAAGCACCAATTGATAGATAAAATGTTGATTGCTATCACAGTGAACATATTGGCAATACCTTTGGAACAGCATTATTCAAAGAGTGAGAAACACAGTCTCTCACTTAGGGGAATTTTCCTTCTTCATTGCTACATGTATGGTGGCAACTTCAAAGTTATGTCCAACCAAAAGCCACCAGTAGGTTATTTTAACAATCTTCAGGGCAATTGTTTACTCACATGATGTTGGATGCCGGAAAACCACTTTATCCACTTTAAGAATATCATGTACTCGTTTCCCTTTTAGCATCACAGTGTTACTTCCTTTGTAAAATTACTGTGCACATTTGCGAGCATGTGCTGTGGATTGTGAAGAAGGAAAGAAACAACATAGTAAGTGAACAAATACAGTGTAGATTTGCTCTTAATCACACTAAATTCTTTCCCAAGAACAATATGAATACTCATTTAATTCACCTGTTGATTTTCCATAAAAATCCTATCTTCTAACCTTTCCATTCCTAACTCTTGTTACCTGTTAAGAACCATAGAACAATTACAGCACAGAAACAGGGCACCTCAGCCCCTCAAGTCTATGATGAACCACTTCTTGCCTAGTCCCACTGACCTGCACTCAGTCCATAGCCCTCCATACCTCTCCCATTCATATACCTGTCCAAATTTCCCTTAAAAGTCAAAATCGAGCCTGCATCCACCACTTCAGCTGGAAGCTCGTTCCACACTTCCATCACTCTCTTATTAGAGAAGTTCCCCATCATGTTACCCATAAATTTTTCCCCATTCATCCTTAACCCATGTCCTCTTGTTTGTATCTCAACCTCCCTCAATGGAAAAACCCTATCTACATTTACTCTGTCTATCCCCTTATAATTTATAATATCTCTCCAGGGAATAAAGTCCTAACCTGTTTAACATTTCCCTGTAACTCAGTCCCTGAAGTCTGGGCAACATCCTAATAAATCTTTTCTGCACTCTCTCTGTGTTATTGATATCCATCCAGTAGTTAGGTGACCAAAACTGCACACAATACTCCAAAATTGGCCTCATTTAACATAACATCCAAAATCCTTTACTCAGTACTTTGATTTACGAAGGTCAATATGCCAAAAGCTTTAATTACAACCCTATCCACATGTGACACCACTTTCAGGGAATTATGTATCTGTATTCCTAGATCCCTCTGTTCTACCATACTCCTCTGTGACCTACCATTTACTGTGTATGTCCTTTCTTGATTTGTCCTTCCAAAATACATCATCTCACACGTCGTAATTAAATTCCATCTGCCATTTATCAATCCACTTTACCAGATGGTCCAGGTCCCTCTGCAAGCTTTGAAAAACTTCTTCGCAGTCCACTACGCTGTCCAATCTGCAAACTTACTAATCCAATTTACCACATTTATCATCCAGATCATTCGTATAGATGACAAACAACAATGGTCCCAGTACTAATCCTTGAGGCACACCAGCAGTCACAGGCCTCCAATCCAATAAGTAATTGCAGGGGATCTTGCAGAAATATTTAATATGTCCTTAGCCACAGGTGAGGTGCTGGAGGTTTGGAGGGTAGCTCACAATGTTCCATTGTTAAAAAAAGGCTCCAAAGGTTTCCCTGGAAATTATAGGCAGGTGAACCTGACGTCAATAGTAGATAAATTATTGGAAGGTGTTCTAAGAGATCGGATATACAATTATTTGGATAGCCAGGGACGAATTAGGGATTGTGTGCTGTGGTAGGTCATGTTTAACCAAACATAATTTTTTGTGTGGATTTTACCAGGAAAGTTGATGAAGGAAAGTATATGGATGTTGTCGACATGGACTTTAGTAAGGCCTTTGACAAGGTCCTGCATGAGAGGTCAAATGCTCGGTATTTATGGTGAAGTAGTGAACTGAATTTGACAATGGCTGGGCAGCCTGTGTGGGTCCTTTGATCACAAGTTGCCAACCATCCATGGCCTGTTTGGGTCCCTCAGCTACTGAGCCCCTCTCTGGTCCACTGCCATGGTCACCGTCCTGCAGGGCCATATCCTCTGCTTCTCCTCTCAATGGCGGGGAGGGTGTTCTCATGTTTCTGATGCCCTTCTCCAGTCTGCTGCTACCCCAGAGTCTGCAACCCTCATGGTACAGAGCCTGGCTTACCCACCATCTTGGGCACAGACCCCTGTGGATGCAAGATTTAAAAAAAAAACCACCGTCAGCTCCTTTAAAAGACCGTTTAAAGCCGGTGCAGAGCCGGCCGGTGAGACCCAGCAGAGCAGTGCTGTGTCTCCGCTCCCCACTCTCCCAGGTTCATACCAGCAGCAGCACCTCCGTTACCAGCAGCTCTGGCAATACCACCATTTTTTAAAATATATGGTTTGAGTAATAATTTATCGTTACTGGATGCAGCCGAAGGGAGAAAGCTTTATTGTTTTTTTTAAAGGATTGGCAATAGCTTCATATGATGTAACAAAAATATTGTCTTATTTTGCAGTGTAATATTCACAGGGGAATTTTAGTTTATTGATTATATGCCACAATAAATCAAAAGTATTTCTTCTGTTTTTGGATGTGATGTTTACCACTGAGTGAAAAGATACCTGATTCAGGCATTCTGTACCCCTTGCTGGCATCTCTTCCCCCCTCATATGGGCAGAGAATCTATGGTCTTCGCATTTTCCTGAACTCTCCTGAGACCCCCCCCGTTGTATTGCTAGACATCTTCTGCAATATTGAGACACACAGACACAAGATATTCAATCTTTATAATGATTGATCACTCACTCTTCCAGGTCAAATCTCTTTCGAGTCCATCAATCTGACAAGCATGTCAGAGAGCAGACTGACCACCAGTGAAGAGTCTCATGGTTCCCTGGTCTGCAGAGATCTTTAAGAACAGATGCCCCTGAAATGCTTTGAAAAGTTGATTGAATATCAGTTTGTAAGTGTGTTCTGCGGCATGAATTCTGCGCTCCCTAACATTTGCAGGTAGGCATGAATTTATGAAATGACAATATGCAAAATGAATGCCGTTAAAAGTCTGGGAAATTGCCAGGAATTTGATTAAAAACATCAAGTGGTCTTTGTTTTTAAAATTAGATTTTATTAATATTGCAATTTCCTCTTTAACATGTTAAATTTGAATCTGCAGCTGTCAGAAATATCAGCTCGAGAAGTACCTAGCAGGTAGCACTCATGCTCCAAATATTGAACATCTTTACCTTGCACTGAAGCAGGAGCTTATTGAGAGTTAATCCTCCGATGCCACACCTATTCTCAAAATGAAGTTGACAAAAACTGAATCATACACTTATTTTAATCAGACTACATTTTAATTAGATGCAGAGAACAAGAAGTAATTTTAACGTCATCATTCAAGATCTGCATTGACGAAGATTCATAAATCCTATAAACTTTGTATAATTCATAATATTACCTAACTGTTAATCCTTTATGTTTTGCAATATTCTTTATAAAAAGCGCATAGAATTGATGTGATAATATAATTGGCAAATAGAGGACCACAAGTTTCTATTTTGGAATTGCCATCAAGTTGTACCTATAGGTAACAAACAAAATCGAATACAAAAAGATCACATTGCCTAAAAAAATTTAGAAATGACAACTGATCATAGAAGAAGTTAAGCAGTGCAACCATTTTTTTTCCCCTACGGAACTGAAGCTATTTCAAAACTGATAAATTTACTTGCTTGGTGTTTGATGCATTGGTGGTAATCCAGATCCACTCACATGCAGTAATGATCTGTCACAAAACACGTAGAATCATGTAGAAGTGTTGTGTTCCACTGGGGAATTCAGAAAGCTGTCAGTTAGAAAATAACTGTTGAAGTTGAATATGACAAGTTTTAAACTTTATCATTAATGTCCATTCCTTGGAAGAAAGGAACAATGGTTTTGGGATTAGCCTTGGGACAACACAAATTAAAATTCTCAGAACAGGGAGTGCTGTTTAAAAAGAGATGTGAATCAAAGATCATTTTATTTGTTTTGACGATCTAGTGGGTATTGTACCAATACTGATTTACCCAGTTTACACACAATTAAAGAATACACTCACTTGTTTCTTTCAGCACAAAATAGAGTTGACTTTTTTTATTCTCTTCAGACACAACACTGCATTCTTCAACTCCCCAAACACCACCCAGCCACACCCCTCTGACCTTCTCATTGGCTCACTGCCACATGGGTGATCCTAACACTTTCACTCTCTTCCTCCTGCGTTCGACATCCATTTCCCATCTGCTGACAGTCAACACACCCATGCATGTGCGTTATTCCTCCTGTGCATTGCTTCAGTTATGTCATCAGTGGCAACCAGCACCACTCCCACCTTCAGCCTTCAAGCCATCTGAGAAGGTGACAGAATGGAACTGTCTTGTTATGTAATGGTTGAGGGCTAACAGATTAGGCTGACATCTACAGGATGTCATTCTGTAGGACAGGCAATGTATGGTCCGATAGGTTGAGGCACGACTGGTCCTACGACTGTGCCCCTGACACAGAATGTGGATCGTTGATATAAGCCGGCTTCAACCTGTTGATGGACCATGTAAGCTTTTCCATTCCTGTCAATCACAAAAGTCTTTGGGTGGTGTTATAAGACCTGAAAAGGACCATCATAAAAGGCTGAAGTGCTTTGCGAACAGCATCATGCTGAAGGAACATGAGTACAGTGTTGTAAATCATTTGGCACATACACTGCAGATGATGCATGTTGTAAAGGAGTAGGTTGGAGTAACCTCATGTTTTCCCGAAGATGATTAACATAACTCACAGAATAATAGTGTTGTCCCTGGACTCAGATTCACAAACTCACCGGGCAAGGTCAGCGTGGTGCAATATATTAACTCTGCCACTGAACTGCCTTTGCAACAGTATTTACATCAAGGTGAACCATGGTCAACATTCGCTCCACGTAGATGCATTGGCACCTGCTGCAACAATGCTTTCAATTGTCGATGGAAATGCTTAATGAGGCCGTTGGCTTTAGTGTAAATACAGCTAGTACAGAAGATTAGTGAGAGCTCAGAACAACACTGACTTGAACTGAGGCCCTCAATCCGTCATAATGGTGCCCAGAGCACTGAAAGATGGAACCCAATGATCCATGAAAACCTGAGCGATTGTCTCCGTAGAGATGTCAGTTACTGGAATGGCCTCCAGCCACCTGGCAGTCTGATCTTCACACGTGAGCAAATAACTATATATCCCCAAGGTGGAAGTTGACCTACCAAGTCCAGGTGCACATGTTAGAAATGGGAATCTGGAACAACAAAATCCCCCAGCTTGGATTTTGTGTGTCTGGAGACATTAGAGCATTGACATGGCAAGCAGGTCCTTGCCCATAACATCCTGTTTAATATGAGGCCAGGTAAAATATTTCAGAATCAGTTTGATTGATGGTCTTCTTCCAGGATGAGATAAATTGTGAAGAGACTTAAAAATCTCCTGTCTCATTGACGCTGACTTAAAAAGCCTTCAGCAAAAAATGGAGTTGACTTTCTTTATGATCTTCAGACACAAACTGCATCTTTCAAACACCACCCTCTGACCTCATTGACTCACTGCCGCACGGGTGATCCTGATGCTCTCACTCTCCTTCTCCTGTGTCTGAAATCCATCACTCGCATGCTGACTGCTTAACTAACCCACACATGCACGCTATAGCTCCCATGCTCCGCTCTGGTTACATCATCATCAGCGAAAGGCACCGCTCCCGACGCAAGTAATTTTGCCACCGTGACAGTATAACTGATCAATTGAAAAAGAATAAGTGGATTCCTTGATGCACTGGCTCAACATTTTTCCTAAGACATGGCCGAGTAACTTATTTCTTGCATTCCTTTTGCATGTCATCCTACAGTTGGAATAAGGTGACAATATCTCTGAGGATCTGTCCTGTGGCCTTCATGTCAGATACAATCATGAAGAAGGTTCACCAGCGGCTATACTTTGTAAGGAATTTGAGGAGATTTGGTTTGTCAACAAAGACTTGCAAATTTCCACAGGTGTACCGTGGAGAGGATTCTGTCTGGTTGCATCACCTATTTGTATAAATGCACAGGACAAAAGAAGGCTACAGAGAGTTGTTAACTTGGCCAACGCCATCATGGGCAACAGTCTTCATTCCACTGAGGACATCTACAAAAGGTGGTGTCTTAAGAAAGCACCCTCTATCCTCAGGGATCCCCATCACTCTTTTCACACGGCTGCTATTGGGAAGGAGGTACAGGAGCCTGAAGCCAAGGCACCCAATTGTACAAAAACACCTTCTTCCCCCCCCAGCCATCAGATTTCTGAATGGGAAATGAACTGCAGACTCTCCCTCATTTTTTCTTATTTTTGCACTTATTTATTTTTAAATGTAATTTTCTAGCAATATTGCAATTAAAACAACACATTTTGTGACATGATCATAACAATTTATTCTCACTCTGATTAATAATTCCCAGTATAAAGTATAAAAATTACTGAATGCTAAAAGATAATTACAGTAAAATCCCCATTGTTCACCATTCAATCAGCTGGAAACTCAGACAACCGGCAAAACATCTTCAAGGAAATACATATTTTAAAAATAAATAAATAAATAGAAATTTTACTTTGTAAAAATATATGGTCTTCAAAGCAATGCACAAGCCCTTGGTGAGGATGGGAGCAAACATTCCGCCAGCGGAACGCCCGGTTGTGCCCCAGCTGATTACACGCAAAAGAGGGCAGAATGGTCCTCACAAAACAAGGAAGTTGGCAGATGCTGGGATCAAGTGCAAAGCACAAATGAATTGGAGAAACTCAGCAGGACATACAACATCCTTTGGAATAAAAGGTAACCATTGCTTTGGGCCTGGAACGACAAAGTGCTCAGGCCTGAAATGTTGGTTTCCCTTCACTTCCTAAGGATGCTGCAGGACCTGCTGGATTTCTCCAGCACATTTTTTATATTGTGCGGGATGATCCCCTTTGTTTACCCACTTTTGTCTCTCAACAATGGGAAAATTTGAATACAAATCTGTGTTCACTTCACTTTAATTGCATGCAGGATCTTGAATGGATGCTTTGGTAACAATGGAATTATAATAATTATTGTTAGGAAGGAACACAAGAGATCGTTAACCTTGGAGCCACATTTCATAATTTCAGTAATTAATATCAGGTTTCCATTATTGAAACTTGGGCATGGCCAATCTGAAAAATGAAATTTGTAAGGAAGATGAAACAACTATGCTCTTCCTCCTCTCACACACCGAAGCTTCAACATATTGATTTCCTATTTGTTCAGGGGATAGAAAAACTGAAAACCCAGCAAATATGTAATTTAAACTCAAATCCAATTTTGAAGAATCCTGACAGAGATGTCAGAGGGTAGGATTAGGTGAGAGAAAATAAAGATGGATTGAGATGAGGCTGTCATACCTCCTGGCTGGGTGTCCTCATCTGTAGCTGCATGTGGGAAAACAAAACAGTTTTGTGGAAAATTTCTAAACAATATGGACTAAAGAAATCAAAGAGAGTTGAATGTTACTGAATACAATAGCTATATTTAACCCAACTATTATTTCAGATTCACAATAGCCACTTTAAAATTGACTGCAGTAACGACGTTTAAATATTTTTGCAGTTCACCAATCTGTGTTACAAGGTCCTAAATTCTCTGCAACAACATGGCTGCCTTGGCTTCGAGCACTGTGCGTGATAGATTAGCTGTCAACAAATGTCTTTCCTTATGAAAATTGTGAATATATGAATGCAAAATTGCTGATTTTATGCTGTCTACATCAAACAGACCCAAAGTTTTGTCTTTGCAAAAAGGACATCAGCAATTAGGGAGAGAAGCTGAGAAATCAGCTCCAAGCCATTCCACCTTTAGATATTACAAAAGATATTAAAAAAAAACAAACAAAAACAACCATTTGGGATTTATAGTTATGCTTCAGAACAGAAAATGAGGGAGTCAGACTGTCTGTAGAGTCTTTAATGGACTTTGTGAAATGCCCTTAAAATGACATTAACCTCTAAAGACTCTACAGACTATTTAATGTCCCTTCAAAAAGTCTGCAGATGCCGAAATTGAAGTGAAAACACAATGCTGGAGAAATTCAGCAGGTCTCGCGGCATCCGTAGGAGGTAAGAATGACGTTTTAGGTCTGAGTCCTTCTTCAGGGTATGAGTAAAAAGCAATAATACAAACCAGAGAAGTCAATGATAATGCCATATGGTTGTAGCGAGTCCAGATGGAATATGAAGTGTTCTTCCCCCAATTTGTGGGTGGTCTCAGTATGGCGGTGTATGAGACTATGGACAGTCATATTGGCATGGGAATGGAGTGGGGAATTGAAATGGATGGCCACTGTAAGATCCCTGCTATTGTGGCAGAATGAGCGAAGCAATCTCCCAATCTGTGTTCAGTTTCTCTGACGTAGAGGAGACCGCAATGGGAGCACTGGATGATAATCCCTGCAGATTCACAAGTGAAGTGTTGCTTCACTTGGAAGGACACTTTGGGACCCCAAATGGTGGTGAGGGTTGAGGTGTGGGCTCAAGTAGAGCATAGAGCATCTTCTGTTGTGACAGGGGTGGGTGCCAAGGGGGCGATTGTTGGGAAAGGAGGTGTGGACAAGGGAGTCATGGACGGAGCGGTCCCTGCAGAAGGCAGAGAGGAAAGGGAAAGATGCGTCTGATAATTGAATGACATAGTAGCTGGTGTAATTGGTGGAAGATGATATGTTGCATGTGGAGACTAATGAGGTGGTAGTTGAAGACAAGGGGAATCCTGTCCTTATTGCGTGTGGGAGTGGAGGGCACCAGCGTAGATGTGTGGGTAATGGAACATATGTGGGTGAGGGCTGAGTTGTTGGTAGTAGAGGGGAAACCACATTTTTAGAAGGAGGACATCTCACATAGAAGACCTCATCCTGGTAGCAGATGTGATGAAAATGGAGGAATTGTGATGAAGAAATGGAATCTTTACAGGGGACAGGATGTGAAGAGATGAAGTCAAGGAAGCTATGGAAGTTGGTGGGTTTGTAGAAGCTGTCTGTGGAGAGTTTGTCTCCTGTGATGAAGACAGAGAGATTGAGAAAGGGGATGTTGTTGTTAGAGATGGATGAAGTGAATTTGAGGTCAGGGTGAAAGTTGACAGCAAAGTGAGTAAAGTCATGGGTGCATGAGGCAGCACCAAAGTAGTTATCAATGAAGTGGCGGAAGAGTTAAGAAGCCTTGCCTGTGTAGGCTTGCAACATGAATTGCTCTACGTAGCCAACAAAAAGGAAGGCATAGCTGGGGCCCACATGGATACCCATGGCTACCCCTTTGATCTGTGTGATAGTACAGATTCTATCACCAATGTGTATATGTACATATGTACAGATGGTAGTGTAGGATGACTGTGATTGGCTGAGAGTGAAGCCACACCTACTGGCAGGTCTTAAAGGATTGCTCCTAACCAGACGAGGTCATTCTGGACTGGTCGACCTACTTGTGATATGCTCCAGTGTTTTAGTTAATTAAAGCCTTGGTTTGGATCAACGTCTTTGGTTCTTTCGGTGAGCATTACAACCTGGAGAAAGCAGGATGAGTCAAAAGAGAAGTTATTGAGAGTAATGACAAGTTCTGCTAGCCGGAGGAGAGTGATGGTGGAAGGGGACTGGACGGATCTGTTGTCAAGGAAGAAACAAAGGGCTTAAAGGCCTTCAGTATGGGGAATGGAGGTGTATAGTGATTGGATGCCCTTGGTGCGATGTTGGTCAAATTCAGTCATGGAGGGCATGTAAAGTATCTCGTGATCAATTTAAATGCAGGCTTTCACTTATCCTTTCTTATATCCCTACGAACAAGATATGATTACTGCAGAAATTGATCAATTCTGATAAATACAAGTCATATTTACCCCCTATAAATACAAAATGCTGAAATTAAACAACACTTTCACGAGAGGACAAGGTAAAAACAGTGACAGAGAGGAAGAAAGCAGGCGTCCAGCAAAAATCATCAAACATCTGAAGTTGCAAAATACAAAATCTGTTATTTTAATAATATGAAAATGCCCTGTATTTAATTTCAAGGATTAAATTAAATTTCAACATGGAATGAGATTACTCTGAAGTGTAGTGACTCATTCAAAATAAACGAGACATCATATTTGCTGAAATTAACAATGTAGACATGGTTTATAATACCCTTAGAATAAGAAATAATCTCCCTGAATGAATGGAGGAAAGTAAGTTCAAATGGTCACTGACAGAGTCACTTCCCAAATTGAATCCTGTCTGGCCCCCATTCATTGCCAACTTCTCTCTGAATTTCCTGATTGCTTTCAATGGGTTCATTGCTTTTTTATTTTATAATATTTGTATTGATCTTATGCACAGTAACATGCATATATAGTACATTTAAGGCATGAACAAAAAAAAATTGCTGATACATAGCTCAGCGAGTTATAAAGGCATATGGAGTGCATCCGCAATATATAACATAGAAACACATCTAATCATTTTAACATGGATGGACATGTCTCTAAACCCTATGCCCTTACCATCATTGTATGGTTAAAAAGAATTAAAAAAGAATGTATTTCTTTCAAGATTCAAGATTCAATTTATTTTCATGGTAATAAAACAGTGTCATATTACATGAAATTGCTCTTGCCTGCTGTAAGGCAGACAGATTCGCCATTGGCAGAAATTGCCTGAAGCACTTCTTGCAGTCAGAGAAAGAGAAGCAAAGGAGAGTCCCCCCAGAGTCACCAAGCATCTGTCAATTTGCCTCCAGTGCTTCAACAGCCTCCACAACCACACAGAGTCCAGTCCAAACCACTGGCAATCTGAGCTCCTGATCCAAACCTCCAATACAGGCAGGAATCCCTCAGTACCTTCGGCACCCACCCCCCTCACATCCCAGTTCCGATACCTGGGACCAATTAGCCCATTTTAAGCCAGTCTCTAGCAGTACACAGCCCAGTGCGAGTCTCCGACAAGGGTCTACATCTGAATAAACACAAAATAACTTAAATTTAGACATATGAGCCTCATGAACAATTTTGAACTGTGACTAACCATGTGTGCATAAAGATGGTATTAACCAACCTAATTGAATCCTAAACCTCGTTCGATATTGAAAGGCTTAAATTCTGCTCCCAGGCATTTTTAATTTTAACTAAGGGAGCATGTCTTATCATAAATAATGGATATTAGACCTTTGTAAGAAAGTTGTAAACTAAAAAACATATCAATAATGTTCGCATCAGGTGCCCCAGGGAAATTAGTTATCTGAGATTGAAGAAAATGTCTGATTTGTAACTGTTCAAATGATCTGAAACTGTTGTCAGTCAATGCTTTGTCATTTTACAAAATCTCAAAAAATTGAACATTATTTCTGCAGTACCTGTCACATTAAAAAAAAATGAGGTTCTAACTTTTTAATTGATATAAAATGTTGCACATGCTCCTGCCTAATTGATAACACAAGTATTGATGTCCCATGAAGAAGGGCTCAGGCCCAAAATATTGACAGCCTTTTGCTTTCCACAGATGCCACGTAACCTGCTGAGTTTCCTTAGCACTTTTGCTGTATGTACTGTAATAACATCTTAAATTCAATTTGTGAGCATATTCAGAAAGGATAAAAACTACTTGGTGTACAGCAATGAATAAAATAAAAAAAATCTTTTATAACATTCTTTTCAAGTTCTTCTACTTTAATAACCTGTTAAATAAACTGTTCCTAAATCTCTTCAACATGAGTCTTAAATGAATACTATAGCAGGAAAGCTCAAGGAACTTTGCTATTCATTAACTATGGATGAACTGCTTCCATTTTCTGTTTCCCATTCTACACGTTCAATGAAGATTAGGAAATGTGCAACTTTTGCAACAATTTACTTTACCATCCTACAGGAATCATCAATGTTTGATTCTGCACTCCTTTGCACAGTGCCTTCTGCTTAGAGCAATAACATTGAAACATTCAATAACATTGAAATGGGCACTTAGATTATCAGTGTTTCATCAAGAATTGGTTCCATTTCTCAAGTTGAGATGTTTTTATTTGGAAACAAAGTTTGAAGAACATTGAAGAATTTTCTTTCATTGCTCCTTTCCTTGCAAAATACCATCAAAAGTTAGAGACACAAGAGATTGAAGATGCTGGAATATGAATCAACTAATCATCTGATGGATGAACTCAATGGGTCAGGCAGCATCAGTGGGAAAAAAAAACTGTCATAATTTTGCACTAGACTCCTTCATCAGGACTGAGAGTACAGACGGGAGATAGCTGGTCATTATGTGTACAGGATGGGAGGGGTGTTAGTCAAGGGGGATTGGTGAACCAGGGAAGGGGTGAAGGATGATGGACAGTTGAATGGTAAATGCCGAAGGGAGAGAGATACAAGAGCATCAAAGTGGTCAGGTAAACAATGAGTGGTAGACAAAATGTCTGCCATCTTGTAAGAAGAGATGACAATTGTAGTGCACTGAGAACTGCTGTAGAAGAGTGGTTTAGAAAGGACAGATTGGACCAAATAGATCCAGATAGATGAGAGGGAGGAGAAGAATCTAGAGAGAAATGGGGCTGGAAGAGGATGGAACCAGGGAGTGGGGAGATGAGAATGGGTGGGAGGCTAGTGGGGGTGGGTAGAGAAAGGAACAAAATGGGTCAGAAATAGCTGGGAAGAAAAAAAAAGATATCACTTGAAATTGGAAGATTCAATGTTCACCTCTACAGCACAATAGTACGAACACTGAATGTTCCAATTTCACGTCACATCCTTTTATTGTCCCAGCTATTTCTGTTCTTTCCCCTTCCTTCCTCTCATTTTGTCCCCTTCCCCTCCCTCTCTCCATTCAGTCTCATACCCCACCCTCTTTTGTTCCATCCTCTTCCTCTTTTGTTCCATCCTCTTCCTCCCACATTTCCCCAAATTCCTCCCCCTCCACTCTCAGGATCCATTTGGTCCCATCTGTCCTTCCCAAACAGCTCTTTCACAGCAGCTCTCATTAGTGGCAGATGTGCCCCTAAGGGAACCAACACAATTAGTGTAGGGGAAGCATGGTTAGTGTCGGGTGGCACGGTTAGCGTAGCAATTAGTGCAACGCTGTTACAGCACCAGCGATTGGGACCAGGGTTCGAATCCTGCGCTATCTGTAAGGATCTCCCAATCTTTAATGTTCTCCCATTGTCTGTGTGGGTTTTTCCAGGGGGCTCTGGTTTCCTCCCATCATTCAAAATGTACTGGGGTTGTAGGTCGATTGGGTGTAATTGGGCAACATGGGCTCATAAGCCGAAAGGGCCTGTTCCCATGCTGTATGTCTAAATTAAAAAAGAACCTGTACCACTATTACCTTCTCCTCCTCTCATCAGATATCAGCACTGGCAGATGTTGTCTCTTGCTATCACCCAGCTCTGCTCAATGTCCATCTCACCCCTTTGTTTCTCTTACCTCTCTCTCTCTTTGTCTGGCACCTGCCATTCAATTGCCTTCTGCCAATCAACTGCCTCTGTCCATCAACCTTCACCCCTCCCTGGTTCACTGACCCCTTTCCAACATCTTCCATTCTGTCCCCATTATACCAGCTATCTTGCCTCTAGATTCTCATTTCTGGTGATGGGTTCCATCCCAAAACATTGACATTGAGGGCTAAGATTGGTGGGGAAGCCCCTCAAATAACAGAAAGGGGAGTAACCCAGGAGTGGGGGACATGTTAGTGGCAATTGTGTTATAAATGCTTAATGCTACAATATACAGGAACAAATGAAAATATGAATAAGACACTATGAATGTTAAATAAAAAGACTTTGCACTGTTTTTCTTTGGTGCAAATTCATATATGACATTATTAATGTAAAAAGAACTTGGACTGTATATTTTTTGTAAATAAAATCTATTTTGGAATAAAAAAATACTTTATCTCCCACTGAGGTTTCTCAACCATGCATTAGAGTTAAGGTTAAACCTGAAAAATTTTATCAATCAATCATTATTCAGATAAAAATCTAAAATAATTTTGATGCATAAGTAGAACTAAAAATGATAAAATCATTAGAAATTAGATCACTCATCAAATCATAATTTAAACACAACAATTAAGATTGACATTCTCCTCAGGATAAAAATGGGAAAGATAAACCTCATTGCACCACATTATTTAAGCAATATCCACGTTAGCAGTTGGAGAAAACTAATTATTTTTATTACACTGAATAAAATATACAGTGCTTCTGTGCAGTGAGCACAATATGACAGAAAGAGATAAAATAAAATACTGCAATCTGATGAGTGTCATTGGAGGTAAGATAAAGAATCGGAGAGTTCTTCAAGTGAGTTGCAAGGTGACAAAATTTGCACTGATGAATGCTGACATACTGAATAAAATCGGTACATGAATGCACGTGGGTCAAGAAACTACATTGTTTAGCTGAACCATACTGACAGCCAGGTGACAAAGATTAATAGCTTTGTATTGACTGTGCAACTTTCAGTTCCTTATCTTTGCCAAGTAAAGGCTCTGTTCAAGAGCTGAAAGTGTTATTAGACTTATAATTGCAGAGATATTTTAAGGGTTGCCCCTTTAGGGACTGTAAAATCCAATAAACCTTTCATAAAATCTCAAGCATTGCAGACCAAAACCATTGTCACAGAGACGGGCATGCACTCAGCTATAACATGCAGAAACACTGAAGTCACCAACACCAAATAATAAGCGACTTACTTAGTCAACTTTGAATTTGGATCAGTAGCTTTATTAAAAATGTGAAAAAAATGTTTGAAGAGTGGATGACTGGCAGTCATGGTAGCCATCAGTTGAGTTGAAATATGTTTTCTCATTCTGTACTTCAGTTCCAGTGTAAGAAGAACATATTATTTAGCAATTTGACAGAATTGTTTTCAAGCTGTTTCCTTTATCTGACCAAGGTTTTGCAGATGACAAAAAAATTAGATTTATTTAGAATGGAAAATGAAAAAATAAAGAAAAATATTTTCTCGAATGGTATGTTTTCACAGTTTTTAATAATTATGCTTTAAAAGACCAGCTTCAAAGCACTGATTAATGTATGAAATTTAACTAAAGTTTATCAAGATGTGTAAAGTCACTCAGGAAACTAAAATTAAAGTGAATAAACGATTTTTGAAAACACAGCATCTGTCATGCCTTATCTTTTCTTCATGCCATCAAAGATATGAAAGCCATAAAACTGGGGAAAGATAGGGTCAGATGTCATTGATTTATTTGATGGACACTGTCACTGATCAGTTTATATCTTTTACAGAATTTCCCACATAGAATTAGAATAAACATGAGCAATAAATTTGGGAAGTTCTTGAATGGAAAGTGGGAGGATGAATGCAGAATTTCTTTGTTGACAATAGGGATTAAATTTACTTAATCGAATTAGTACGCCCTCCCTGACTTTGAAATATGGACGATGATTTATTAATCTAACGTGATGGTGCAGTATTAATAATAAGTATTGTCAGTGGTACAAAAATGAACTTACAAATATTTAGGGTGCAAGGATTACAGTTCCACACTGGATTTTAATATTATAAAACTGCATTAAAATCAAAATATCAATTCTTCACACCATTTTATAAAACATGGTTCAGTTGAAGTCTTAAAAACATACCAAATTGCTAGAGGAACTCAGCCAGTCTTTTCAGCGTCCATAAGAGACAAAGATATATTGCCAATTTTTTGGGCCTGAGCCTTTCTTCAAGGAATAAGCTGAAAAGACTGGCCGAGTTCCTCAGGTAATTCCGTTTTTACTACAATCACATTGTAGAGCTCGTCGAAAGAACCAAAGACTTGTTGATCCAAACCAAGGCTTTTATTAGCAAAAGACAGGAGCTCTTCACAGGTGGCCGACCAGTCCGGAATGATCCGACCTGGCTCGGGACACAACCCTTTAAGGCCCAGACAATAGGCGTGGCTTAGCTCTCAGCCAATCGCTGTAAGCACAGTCTAGATACAGTAACTATATACACTATGTACATTGGCGATAGATCTGTACTATCACACAGTGTCTGCAGACTTCCATGTTTCACTCAGCTGAAGTCTTGCAGAGGAGTTGGTGCATAATCTGGGAAGCTTGCTTTGCCAAATAGCTCTTATTAATAGTGGAACAGTGGAGGGGCCAAGACATCTATTCCAATTACTTTTTCAAATTTTCATTTGCATTTCCATGGAGTAGTAAGTATCTGGGATGCCACCAACATCCCCAAACTTAGCCCTCCCCCCTACCATCACACAAAAGTTAAGAATGCTGCCACAATTGGAGGTTGCATGACAAATTACAATAGGTTTTAGTTAGTCAGGTGAATCAAGGGATGTGGCAGGTAAATTGAGATATAATTCAGCATTTCTGTGCTTGCTCTGTACACTGCAAGGCTTGTTGAATCCCTCCAGCATTTCTGTGGTTTTACTACAATCACAGCATCTGTAGATATTTGTATTTCACTGAGATATCATTCAGCCTGGATGAAGGAGCAAACTTAGGGAGCTAAGTGCCCCACTCTGTAATCCTGTCTGCCCTTTGTAAACTTGCACCCACTGACTACCTCTTCCTTTTATTCAAGGATGCTGTTTCCTCCATCCATTAAATTTAAACATACAGCACAGTAACAGCCCTTTCGGCCCATGAGCCTGTGCCGTCCAATTACACCCAACTGACCTATAACCTCTGGTATGTTTTGAAGGGTGGGAGGAAACCAGATCTCCTGGGTAAAACCCATGCAGACAAGTGGCGAATGTACAAATTGCTTACTGACTGTGTAGGATTAAAATCCCGGTCCTGATTGCTGACACAATAAAGCATTGCACTAACTGCTACATTATCGGTGCCATCCTTTGAGGAAGGGAATTTCAAGGACTCAAATTCCCCTGTGAAGAAAATATTGCTTCATCTATCTCTGTCTTAAGTGTGTTACCTCCTTACTTTGAAACAGTGATTTTTGGTACAGAATATTCTTAAGAGGGAGGGTGATCAGTCAGGGGCCATGGTACATTATTGGTAGCAATAACATACTGTAGGCAGAAGTGAGGTAGAGGTCCTGCAAAGTCAGTTTAGGGAGCTTGGAAGGAGGCTGAAAAGTCAGACCTCCAAGGTGATAATCTCTGGATTACTCCTAGTGCCATGAGCTAGGGAAGGTCAAATTAGGAAGAGAGTGGCTGAACAGATGGTGCAGGTAACAGGGTTTCAAGTTCTTGGATCATTGGAACATTTTCTGGGGAAAGGATGACCTGTTCAAGTGGTATGGATTGCACCTGAACTCAAGGGGAACCAATATTCTGGCAGAGAGGTTTTCTAATGCTCTTGCGGGATTGGGGGGGGGGGAGGTGAGGTGTTGGGAGGGTTAAACCAGATTTGCAGGGGGGTGGGAACCAAAGTGAAGAGGTGGTTGGTGCACGTACGGACATCTGGGAGGAACTTTTTGTGGAAGGACGGGCAGATAGGGCAAAATTGCAGCCACGGGGTTGCGGTCATTGCAAGAGGGACACAGAATCAAATATAACAATAAAGGGCTAAAGGTTTTGTATTTAAATGCATGCAGCACAAGAAATAAAATGGTTGACCTTGTAGTGCAGCTACAGATGGGCAGCTATAATGTAGTGGCCATTACAGAGTTGTGGCTAAAGGATAGATGTCATTAGGAGCTGAATGTCCAAGGATACATAGCATATCAAAAGGATAGGCAGTTAAGCAGAGGGGGTGGGGTGGCTCTGTTGGTAAGGAACAACATTAAATCATTAGAAAGAGGTGACATAGGATCAGAAGATATGGAATCATCATGGGTAGAGTTAAGAAATGGCAAGGGTAAAAGGACAGTTGGCAGTTATATACAGACCTCCAAACAGTAGCATGATATGGACAACGAATTGCAACAGCAGATAGGAAAGGCGTGTCAGAAGGGCAATGTTGTGGTGGTCATTGGGAATTTTAACATGCAAATAGATTGGGAAAACTAGGTTGAGACTGGTTGTCAAGAGAGAGATTTTATAGAAAGGCTATGAGATGACTTTTTAGAGCAGTTTGTTGATGAGCCCGTGAGGGGAGCGATTATACTGGTTAGGGTGTGTTACAAACTAACAATCCTCTTAATTTTGTTAGGGACTAGAGAGACTTTGATAGCACTAACAAAGGAACAGCAATAGAAAATTCACTAGACAATGATAAATTCAAAATAATAGTTTTATAATACTATTAATAACATAACATTTCTTACATATCTCTAAAATTAGCTCTAAATTTAACCCCACTATGTGCAAATATAAATATGTGTGTGTATTAAAGTCCCACTCCGAAAAGACAATTTTAAAACTTGGGCATAATTTTATTCTTGCTTGAAGGTGAGAAATAATTATAAAACTTAAATATCTTCAGGCCTCTTTAAACTCACAATTATTTCAATGAGTTGTCCTTCAGATATATTCTTCAAACGGAAGTGACCATCTTCTGAGCCACAAATGTATCTCCTGTGAATAGGATAATACAAGTCCTGTCTTTCCAGGAAATCAAATCTTCTTCTTTTGAATGAATGGAATCCGTTTTCCAAATGATGAAACTGCCCTCTTTATCAAGAGACAGTCAGAAGTAGGCTTCTCTTTTGAAATCTACTTATTCTGTATCCTGTGGGTATCTGCTGATCCTTGTTACGTAAACAACAATTGTTTAAGTTTTCACAATTAAGTCACATTCACTGATTATAAGCTCCTTTCAACAATGGCAGAACATAAGTTACAGCACGTAAAATGATTAGTGCTCTGAAGGAAGTCAGCAATCCAAGCTTTAAGGCCATTATGGTTGAATTGAAAACAGTGCATCATCTGCACTGAGTCTTTCGAGAAAAAATATGCATTTGCAGTATGAACAAAGCTGTCAAATTTAGTGAGAAATGACAGGAAATCAAATTCAACAGAAAGAAGAGTGCTTAAAGTTCAAAATGCTGTGTGCTTGACTTGTTACTGATCAAAGTAAATCCAAACAATGGAAAAGATATATTCTATACACTACAGCACTAGACACAGGCATTAACCTCCAAAGGAATGTTCTACCATAAAATATAAATACACTGTGCTACTTCTGTTTGTTGCGCAGAAATATTGTTTATGGAACATTGATGACTTTTCAAAATACCTGAAGAAAAAGTCGCAACAGTGCATCCAGTTTGCAAAGTGCATTACCGAGAAAATGGATTTCTCCCAATTTTCGTGTGCTGCAAAGCACTCTCAACCCATTCAGATTGTGAGAGATGGGAAAATTGATCTAAAATTATGAACATGGAAGAAACTAAAGTTCATCAGTAAATGGCTGTAACCAGTACAAACAGGATAAGCTTGGGGCTTAGGATGCAGGAAAGCAGAGTCAGCACGATTAACATAAGAATCTTCTAGTCTTTGTGACAAGACCATAAGACTAAGATAAGGAATGGTAAGGTACAATAGAATGTAGGAAGTTGAGGTAGTCTGGATCAGATAAGGGTCTCCTAGCCCTGGACAGAAGTACCAAGTCATACATTTCTAATTAGCTAACCATACACAGATTTATACATATGAAATTAGCCAACCCTAGATAGAATGAGTCAACTCTGCATATCAAGAGACTGTAGCCCCGAGAATCAGGAAGGTGTGAATAAGGACAATGACATGAAGGGACACCGACAGGATACCCCCTGGTTCTCCAAGTATACTGAAATTGCACGTAGGCAGGCAGGATTGCCTAATGCCAAACCTCTCCAGCAGGAGGCAGAAGAATGTAAGGGGGAGGGTATTCCTACACTGAAATCAACTGTATAAAAGTTGGGTGAGCCCCAGTGTCTGTGTGTATTCCCAGGGTAAGGGGAAGCACCCAACTTTGCATTGTTGTAGTAATAAATGTTCTTTGTTCTCAGTTTTTGTCTCGAGCAATTTCTTTAAAGGTACTTTAATTTCTAACAAGATCATCACACAAAAAGAATCATAACAACCACAAACTGTCCATAACATATCATTTTAGGCTGTTTTACAACTAAAATCAGAGCTGATGGGAGTACATTCAATTCAAAGCAGCTGCAGTCACTTTGCTGTGCCTCAATGAAAGAGGGGTGTACCTCCTCAGCTCTGTCTTGGAGGAGAGAGGTTGAAAGAGAAAGGGAGCTTAAAGAATAATTTAGACACAGTGAAACACTGAAGTCTGCAGATGTGATTGTAGTAAAACACACACACAAAAATGCTGGAGGCTCTCGGCCAGTCTCGCAGGAGGTAAAGATATACTATTGACATTTGGGGCCTGAGGCCTTCTTCAAGATATAACCAACATTAGTTCAGGAGATATGGGAAAGAAAAATATCTTGGGAGGGGAGGGGGGGAAGGGAGGAGGTGTGGGGAGTGACACAAGGAGATCCATGAATGCCTTCATTTGAGGAGTCCAGTGGAAAATGCCTCGGGTAGTAGTGAGATTCAGCAAAGTGGGGAGCAGATGGGATGAAATGTCGCGATGAGCTTGTGATAAATACCAGTCTTTAAAACACACACAAACACACACACACACACACACACCTTTGATAGTCAAACCCCACAATGAGGCTAAGTCTCAAACGTGATGATGGTGATCACTTACTGGTGACCATCACTCACAGAAGGGAACCCACGCAAGTGCAGCTCGTGGTCCTGATGTAGGAACCTTAAGGTTAGGGTGTGGAGGCCTGAGCCCCAAACCACCCCAAAAGCAAGTACAATATGCAAACTGCCTGTTTGTGTTCTCACAATGTTACAGTATGTTTACTACATCCGATCAACAGCAGAACCCCACATTAACAGCCTTAAGGTTGTTTAGGCAACCATCATATGAATCCAACTATCTTCTGCTTTGCCCGAGCAGGGTAATTGAAGCTGGGAAGACACTGGATGAGAATGAAGGGGTGGGTGTGTTGAGGCTAATTCATCTGCAGGGACCATTGAGCTGCATCTGACACCCCAGAGTGAGTGGTGAACTGATTAGATAAATGCATCACAGGGAAATATGCCAGATACCAGTAGGCTATTGCCTGACACCTGCTACAGGTAATCTGGTGCATTGTCCCACCGGAGGAAGGATCTGCACACACTTGCAGCCCCAGAGGACTTGGTTGAGGACTATGATTGAATGATTTCATGACAAGCCTGATGTAGAGCTGGCAGAGAATATTGATTATGATATATCCTTCCTGCGGCCATTGAGTTGGTTATGCTGTCTAATAGTTATTCACTATGTTTGGGACAATAAAGAATGTAGTGTGGGGTAAGTATTTTTAGACAGAGTTGTTGGTGCCTGTAGTGGGCTGCCAGGGTCAGTGATGGAAGCAGACATGAAAGTAGAATTTACGAGGCTTCTGGATAGATGTATGAACTTGAAGGGTCTGGAGGAATAGAGATCACCAACAAGCAGAACACATTATGGACCAAAGGGGCCATTCTCATGCTATACTGTTTCATACTCTATAATTTAAAAGATAACACAAAATGGTTCAGTGGAAACGCTGTCTGTTTGTTCCCTTCCATAGATGCTGCCCGACCCACTGGGACCAACCTTCCTGCCTTTTCATAAACTTAAGCATCTCAGCTCTCGAACAAACTGTGGTTGACTTTAATATCAATGCGAGTCTATGGTTGTACATATACCGTAAGTGCAATGTGCAGATGCACCAAAATTCTTGTTTGCTTCAGCCAACAGGTATGCAAAATGCATCAACTACAAAAGGAAAAAAAAAATTACCACTATACAGAAAAAGAGACAATAAATGTCAGAGATAAGTATTCAGAGTTGAAGTTGGTGCCAGTGATCTTTCAGTTGGGCAGACAGATCTTTTGGCAGTCCCAGAGAACTTTATGGTGAGGGTTAGGGAAGTGCCAGAAAGTTCAGGAGCCTAACTACTGTTGGATAAAAATAGTTCTTGAACATAGAGGTGCCAGACTTCAATCTCTGAAACTTCTGACTGAAGGTAGCAACGAGAAGAGATCAAGACCAAGATGATGATGGTGGGAAGAGGAGGGGATGGGGGATGGGGGGGTGAAGTCATGATGTTGGCACATCTCTTGAGGCAGCGTCTCATTAAGAAGTTTTCAATGGATGGGTGATTAGTGCTGGTGATGGACTTGGCTTGGTTTGCAACCATCCGCAGCCTTCTGTGTTCCTGGGTGTAACGCGCGTCGAAAGAACCAAAGACTTGTTGATCCAAACCAAGGCTTTTATTAACTAAAAGACTGGAGGATATCACAAGTAGGTCGACCAGTCCAGAATGACCTGGTCTGGCTAGGAGCAATCCTTTAAGACCTGCCAATAGGTGTGGCTACACTCTCAGCCAATCACAGTCATCCTACACTACCATCTGTACATATGTACATGTACACATTGGTGATAGAATCTGTACTATCACACTGGGCACTTGCATTTCCAAACCAGGCTGTGATGCAACCAGTCAATATACTTTCCACATTACCAGATCTCCTTGGACTTCTCAGAAAGTAGAAGCATTGGTGTGCCTTCTTCACATTTGCCTCAATGTGCTGGCTTTTGGAGAGATACCTCAATGTGTCAACTCTCAGGAACTAAATCTTTCCACTGCTGTCACATCAAATGGAGAGAGGTGAGTGTTCTTTGATGTCCTGAAGCATTATCGTCCAATCATATTTTGGCAGATAACCTTAATGTGGCCTTATGATGTCAAACCAAGGGCAGGAACTGGTGAACATTGCAGATGTCTTGCAGGTTTTTATCTGCTGCCAGGGAACCAAACTGAATGGTGACAGGAATGAGAAGGAGGAAAAATACAAGCAGCTCAGAAGACATAGGGTCAAAATCAAGGCCGCAAAATAAACAGCAAAAAAAGGGCCATCAAAAATAAAAGCATTTTTAGTATTGATAAAGGAACAGCTGTGAGGCTGTTAAATGATTAATTATAGAGGGAGTATTTTTATTTTCTCTTTCTCATTTTGTTCAGGCCTGACATCAGACCCACCTCAGCATTCACCAGAGGCAAATCTTAAAAGTTAAAATTTAGAAAAAAACACCTGATTCTCAGGAAGCCAATGCTTTTCCCTTAGTAATTTTTGATGCCATATTTCTTCACTTCAGTTTATAACATCTAGGTAATGGAACTATAGTACCCTTTTAATTGCTTTTTAATTACTGTCAGTGCTGTAGTGAAAGGTAGTTGGTAAAGATCTAGAAAATGATTGTATGATGTGTGCTTTCAACATGTTCTTAATCTCTAACAAATTTCATTTCATAATGTACTGACTTCTACATGAGGGGCAAGGTCCTCGAAGTGTGTAGTTCATTCAAGCCCTCTTTATAAGCCATCTGTTAAGAGTTTTACAACAAGGAAACGGGCTCTTCAGCTCAGCTCGTCCATTCCAATCAACTTGTTCAATGCAGCTGGTCCCATTTGCCTGGTTTTGGCCCATATCTCTCCAAACACCCTATCCATGAACTTGTCCAAATATCTTTTAAAAATAATAATTGTATCCACCTCTACACTTTCCTCCAGCAGTTCGTTCCATCCTATAAGAAAAACTGTCAAACCTTTCCCATCTCAACTTAAAGCAATGCCTGCTAGTGACTCCCCTACTCTGGCAAAAGATTGTGACTATTCACTTTATCTATGCCCCCCATAATTTTAAAAATATCTGTAAGATCACCCCAAAGCCATATACACTCCAAGAAAGGCCCAATATATTCAGACTCTTATAACCTGAGCCTCATTCTTCCCAGTTTAATGATATCCTTCTTATGGCAGGGCAATGAAAACTGTGCACAATACTCGAAGTGTGGTCTCATCAATGTGTTGCTATACCTACTGCAGTGACATCTCTCAGTTGCAGAACAATTTTAATAATGTGAAAGATCAATCTAATAAGGACTAGATTTTTGAATAAGATTCACATTGTTATAAAATCTGGATATCCACAGGCTTAAATTATAAAAAAATATTCACAGCTATCATGAGCTGCATTTCAAGTCAAGTCTAATTCCAAACTCTCCAATCTATGTGAAAATATAAAGTTTTACTTCAAGCATCCATGCATTTAGTGAATATGTGACCATTACAAATTTAAAATAATTTGACATGATTTCTGACCCCAATGAGCAGAGATTTCCCAAAGATGCACTTGGAACTTCCATTGTAGATATTTTTGTTGCATTTCTGTAATGCTGGAGAGAAATATTCTTTGTGCAAACTGAATATTCAATTAGACTTCTGATGAGCTTGAAATGCATTTAAATTGGTCTGAAATGTTAATGTCATCCTAATAATTTGTGTCATTCATTATTGTCAAATCAAATTAATGCAGATTTAAGATTAATAGATACCTAATAATTTTGTTTCTTATTAGTTAAAAAAGTCAATGATGTTTTACCAATTGTTAATAATTGACCATTGTAGAGTAGCAGAATTAAAGTTAATGCAGTAAAACCCCTAGTATCCTGCTCCTATGGGGATTGGTAGATGCCAGATAAGCAAGTTTTCCAGTTGCTTGAGACTTGCTCTTACAAGGCTTAATTCATACACCTGCATTAAGAATAAACAGTTTAAAAGGCAAAAATACAATACTCCACAATAATCAAACTTCACTTGCATGAATATATAAACCTTAAAAATTTTACTTTATTTTCAGTCACATACTTTGAAAACATTTAACCATCACTGCATCTGCTGGTTCCTCCCCCTCCATGGAGCTACCCGGAAGACGAACAATACGTGATAGATAACTAACCCCCTCTCTGCCAATATTACAGAAAAAAACCTTATTAATATGCTAATAAAGACTCTTACTAAGCAGGGATAAGAGACACTTGAAGAGAGTCACCCCAATGGCGAGTGGCATCAACCAGCTTTTCAACCTGGGTGACACCATTTTATTAAAACACAACTTTATTTAAACAGTTGCTATGAGCAGAGCACAACCAAGGCACTCTGCTGGCTGAACATTTGCTCCCATCTTCTCATGTTACTTCAGAGAACATTAACTTTTACAATTTTAAACTTATAAAAATTGTCACTCTATTTATTTATTTATATTCCTCCGGTTACCTGAGGTTGCCAGTTAATTGAATTCTCGTTAACAGGGGTTTTGCTGTGTATCTCGACCCAAAGAACATGATCTTCATTTAAAAGATGAGTTGATAGTATGAATAATGTTTGAATACAATTTAATTGTTGCTAGTTGTAAATAAGTACATTAATCCTATATACACGATAACAATAAAGATGGGAAACAGTAAACATGGGCAACAGTAGCATCAGATAGGTAATGTAAAAGGAAAAGAAGGTAAGATTCCTTACACTGAAAGAATATGGTGACTGAACCACAGTCTGAGATTTAATTGGATAGAAATAGAAATAGAGTATTACACATTCTGGCTATCAAATTTGGGCCACTGAGGAGAATAGAACAAATTCAAACAGATGGAAGAAAGGATGCAGAGTCCAGAGTAAACATGGAATAGAAACACGTTCTTTGGCCCAAAGAATCCACATTAACATCAAGCACTCATTCACCTTAATCTCATTTAGTGGCAGTAACAAACAAACAGTCCGACAATAGCTCAAGAGAGGTGGTGAGAAACTGATTTGGGCAATTTGTTTTCAGTTAAATGTCATCCTTTGACATAGCAACACTGGGGAGCAGCAATACAAGTTGGGAAATGTATGTCCACTGAAGCTTAAATTGCGAATCGTCCCAACACCCTCTGCCAGAGTAGAATTATGGAGAATTCTCGTCCAAATTTCTGCTTAAAATTTAGAACTAGATTGGTTAAAACAAAATATCTGGTTAGATATAATAAAATCCTTAGTGGCTTAGTGGGACTAACTGCAGAGCTCATGAAACACAGCTTACCAGAGAAGAGTCAACTACCAACTGTTTTTTTATTTTAAACAATCACACACCTCACAAAGGGGAACGACGTCAGCGCGCCTCGCAAAGGGGAACGACATCAGCGCGCCTCGCAAAGGGGAACGACGTCAGAGCGCCTCGCAAAGGGGAACGACGTCAGAGCGCCTCGCAAAGGGGAACGACGTCAGCGCGCCTCGCAAAGGGGAACGACGTCAGCGCGCCTCGCAAAGGGGAACGACGTCAGCGCGCCTCGCAAAGGGGAATGACGTCAGCGCGCCTCATAAAGTCTGCTCCCAAAATGAGCTGCCCTACAGCCGCTAGCGTGAAAGTTCAGCGGTAAGGTGTGTCGCCTAATACCAGTTGTATTGACATGGTACCATAACTGCTAATCATAGTGCTATTGATGGCACACAAGTCGGCTTGAGGCACTCAAGATTCCTGCTTGTAAGATAATGGCGGGAAGATACTAAGCTGAGCTCCGATGTCGACTAGCAGTTTGCATCCTGTGCGCTGCTCAGTGGCATATAACAGGCCAGTCTCGTCACCAATCGTTGAGGCCATCAGTGGCGGTTGGCATTGTCATTTCCCTGGGAGTCAACCATGTAACCGCATGGTGGCATACAGTGGTGTGCATTCCTGCCCCACTTTCTGTGGTAGAAAGACCACTCACTGTTCTCCAATGGCTTTTTCTTCCTCGGTAGCTTGTGGAGCTGAATTGACTTGACTGTCAAGGTGACCAGTTGAAACTTTGCCATGGGAGGCTGCGATACCCTGTGAAGTCTGTCTGTCTCCCTCGCCACTTCCCTTGGTTTGGAGAAGTCAGCAGAAGAGAGCAGCAGGGCGACGACATGAGGGAGTCGTTCCAAGAGGCTGCCTTAAAGCAGTTGAAGTGACCATCTGCTAACACAAGCATTTCATTCATCAGTTCTGACGGCCTTCTGTCCCCCAAATCATCGAGATGGAGTAAGCGCGTGCACCTTTCCAGGTCAGACGTGCCGAAATTTGCGAGGAGATGTGGCTTAAAAGCACTGTATTGACCCTCCTTGGGTGGGTTGTTGATGAAATCATCTATCTTGGCAGCAGAGTCTTCATCTAATGAGGCGACTACATGCCAGAATTTGGTGGCTTCATTTGTTCTGTTCCTAATGTGGGATTGAGCCTCAGCCTGATGGAACCATGGATGTGGTCTGTGAGGCCATAGAGAAGTTAGTTTTACAGCCACCATGTGCAGTGCAGTAGTGTCATCCATCCTGCAGGCTTTCTCACTATGCTTCACTGTTGGGGCTCAAAAGACATTGAGCTCCCGTTGGGGTCACCAATTTAGTGGGACTAATTGCAGAGCTCAAGAGACAGAGAGAAGAGTCAACTACCAACTGTTTTTTATTTTAAACAATCACGCGCCTCATAAAGGAGAGTGATGTCAGCGCGTCTCACAAAGGAGAGTGATGTCAGCGCGCCTCATAAAGGAGAGTGATGTCAGCGCGTCTCACAAAGGAGAGTGATGTCAGCGCGTCTCATAAAGGAGAGTGATGTCAGTGCGTTTCACAAAGGAGAGTGATGTGTCAGCGCGTCTCATAAAGGAGAGTGATGTCAGTGCATTTCATAAAGGAGAGTGATGTCAGCGTGTCTCATAAAGGGGAGTGATGTCAGCGTGCCTCATAAAGGAGAGTGATGTCAGCATGTCTCATAAAGGAGAGTGATGTCAGCATGTCTCATAAAGGAGAGTGATGTCAGCGTGCCTCATAAAGGAGAGTGATGTCAGCATGTCTCATAAAGGGGAGTGATGTCAGCGCGCCTCATAAAGGAGAGTGATGTCAGCGCACCTCATAAAGGAGAAAGTCAGCGTGCCTCATAAAGGAGAGTGATGTCAGCACACCTCATAAAGGGGAGTGATGTCAGCATGTCTCATAAAGGAGAGTGATGTCAGCGCACCTCATAAAGGAGAGTGATATCAGCGCGCCTCATAAAGGGGAGTGATGTCAGCTTGTCTCATAAAGGAGAGTGATGTCAGCACGCATCACAAAGGGGAATGATGCTAGCGCACTTCATATAAAGGGGAGTGATGTCAGCGCACCTCACAAAGGAGAGTCATCCTTGCAGAGTCATTGTCTCTCTGGCAACATGCCAGGAGGGAAGCAACATGCTCCATCAACCCATGCGGGTCTGCAAATGTGGGCTTCTCCTGGGCAAAGAAGGGGAGCCCACACCCTTCTGTGCTGGTCGCTCGGTGCGGCGATTTGCCTGTCCAGCTGTGCGGCCACTCGATCTGCCACAGCGGCATTAAAAAAACAATCCGGGTAAAAGATAGCAGTTGGTGTTGACTGGGGGCACATGATATTTTGCGGAGCTGTAACTAAGGAACTCTTTATGCATGTGTGATTTACATTTTATTCTACTGCATAATATTCAAAAAGTTCTAACCAATGTAACTCACAACAAATTTATTAAATGATAGCCTGGTGACAACTAAAATTGAATATTCACACTAGAAGGATCTTCAACAAATTAAATTAATAGATTAAGAAAATATAAATTAAACTTAAAGTGAAGGAAATAAAGACATCATGTATTCACTTGCAGAATTACAAAGCAAATGTTTACAATGCATAGATACTGATGACAATTATCAAGAAAATGTTCAGGTGGCAATTTAACAAACATTCTCTGGGGGGGAAAAATCAATTCATAACTGTGGTCAATTAGATTGATTTAATTCTGCTTTATCAAGGTGTTTTAAATAGAAACTGAAACAAACTATATTTTACCTTTAGTTTGTCTTTTATAATGGATTAGTAAATATGTTAATCATGTTCATTACTCCATGATCTCAAGAAATATTATTTGTTTGTTATTTGATTATAAGTATTTTCTTTAAAACTTTCAATTTCACTTACCAACATTTACTTAATAGGAGAGAAATAACAGGGATATTTGCTTTCAATAAATAAAGCCAAGGATCAAAGTAGAATTATAAGACTCAGTGTTGTCTAGTGCAGATGTCCTTGTGCTTCAGAGAAATTAAATCTCAATGTACCCTTCATTAAACATTCTACCACTTAATAATGAGGTAATTAATAGTTGTACTACAGCCAAAGTAAACTTATCTTAAGGGAATGTACATTTTGTAATAGTAGAATTTTGTGGAGCAAATTTTAGGTTAAATTTTGGGAGTCGACTATTGCATACATACTACTTTTGACCACAGCAAATAGCTTCAACGATCAAGGAGTTGAGCCAGCTGCCACCTGCTTCTCTCCCATCGGGTACTGGGGGCCAAGAATCACCTTTCCAACTGCAGGTTAGGGATGATGGGCACTGGGGGTGGGGGTTTCCCTCTGAAAATGGAGAATTTATTACAGGATATAAACATCACTTATGTGTAATGTCATCTACAGAAAAAAGTGCCGGATTTTGGAGGATGCTGGTGTTCAGAATCCAGGATAAAGGGTTAGACACCTGTACAGTGATTCAATAAATAATCTTCTATCCATCTTGAGTTCAATAGTTGAGGCGTTCTCCAATGTTTAAACAGTGCTTGCTACTATTCAGTGATGAAAGCAGTCTATACCTTCCTCACTTAAACTTACACTAGCAGGAACCGATGAGTGACAAGTAACATTTGTGTCACAGAAATTTCAGGTAATGACCATCTACAACACATTACAATTTACCACTTACCTTTGACATTCACAGGCAATGAAGAACTAGAGGGCACAGGTTTAGAGCAAGAGGGAAAAGATTATTAAAAAAAAAATTTAGGCATACAGCATGATAATAGGCTCTTTTGGCCACCCAATTAAACCCAATGGACCTACAACCCCTGTACGTTTTTGAATGGTGGGAGGAAACGTGAGGACCCGGAGGAAACCCATGCAAACATGGGGAAACTCCTTACAGACAGTGTCAGATTCGAACCCTAGTCACTAGTGTATAACAGCTTTGTGCCAACTGCTATTCCTTTTCTTTCCACTCACATACCACTTTAAGGAATCCCGATGCCATCAGTACTCTGTGATTCGTAAGGGATTGGTTAAGGCGGTATGTTGGGTGGGAAGGCAAGGTTGAGAATCACTGCTCTAGACCCAGTTATTAGTTAAATATTTTGCTTGAGAAAAATTGTCATTGTCCATTTCCTTTGGAGTTATGAAACTGTGCACATAATGAGTCAATGAGGTACAATTAAAACATTGGCTTTCAACGTTTTTCTTTCCACCCACATACCACCTTAAGCAATCCCTTGCTAATCACAGAGCACCTATGGCACAGGGAATATTTAAAATGGTATGTGAGTGGAAAGAAAAAGGTTGAGAACCATGCACTATGCTAACCATGCCGCCCTATAGAGAGACCCGCGGAGTAACTATATCACTTGGAGGGTTGTCCCAATCTAGAATGACCTGCAGAAAGGGCAGAATGAAACTCCTTCTATTTTTGCGCAATTGTACACAAGCCTCTACTCAACAGCCTTGCAACTGCTCTAATGGCCCTTAATGTTTCATTTAAATGTGCACAGTATGGCCTCTGCACTTAAAACATCATGAGCACACGTGAGATCAGAATCAGAATTTATCGTCATGAAATATCACAAAATTCAATGTTTTGTGGTAGCATTAAAGATGCAAAATTAGTGCAAAAGAGAAAGTGAGATAGGATCTGTGGTTTATTGTCTATTCAGAAACCCGATGGCAGAGGAGAAGAAGCTGATTTTGTACTGCTGGATGCTTGTCTTCAGGCTTCTGAGCCGATCCTGATGGTAGCAGTGAGAGAAGGCATGGCATGGTTGGCGAGGCTGCTTTCTTAAGATACCATCTCTTGTAGATATCCCTAATGGATTGAAGGCTGATGCCCATGATGGCACTGGCTGAGTTCACAGCTCTGTGGTCTTTTCCTATTCTGTACATTGGGACTACTGACATGGTCTTTGCCCTCAGACAGCTCCAAGAAAAGTGCAGAGAACAAAACAAAGGACTCTACATCACCTTTGTTGACCTCACCAAAGCCTTCGACACCGTGAGCAGGAAAGGGCTTTGGCAAATACTAGAGCGCCTCGGATGCCCCCCAAAGTTCCTCAACATGGTATCCAACTGCACGAAAACCAAAAAGGTTGAGTCAGATACAGCAATGAGCTCTCTGAACCCTTCTTCATTAACAATGGCATGAAGCAAGGCTGCGTTCTCGCACCAACCCTCTTTTCAATCTTCTTCAACATGATGCTGAAACAAGCCATGAAAGACCTCAACAATGAAGACGCTGTTTACATCCGGTACCGCACGGATGGCAGTCTCTTCAATCTGAGGCGCCTGCAAGCTCACACCAAGACACAAGAGCAACTTGTCCGTGAACTACTCTTTGCAGATGATGCCACTTTAGTTGCCCATTCAGAGCCAGCTCTTCAGTGTTTAACGTCCTGTTTTGCGGAAACTGCCAAAATGTTTCGCCTGGAAGTCAGTCTGAAGAAAACTGAGGTCCTCCATCAGCCATCTCCCCACCATGACTACCAGCACCCCCACATCTCCATCGGGCACACAAAACTCAAAACGGTCAACCAGTTTACCTATCTCGGCTGCACCATTTCATCGGATGCAAGGATCGACAATGAGATAGATACAGACTCGCCAAGGCAAATAGCGCCTTTGGAAGACTACACAAAAGAGTCTGGAAAAACAACCAACTGAAAAACCTCACAAATATTAGCGTATACAGAGCCGTTGTCATACCCACACTCCTGTTCGGCTCCGAATCATGGGTCCTCTACCGGCATCACCTACGGCTCCTAGAACACTTCCACCAGCGTTGTCTCCACTCCATCCTCAACATTCATTGGAGTGACTTCATCCCCAACATCGAAGTACTCGAGATGGCAGAGGCCGACAGCATCGAATCCACGCTGCTGAAGATCCAACTGTGCTGGGTAGGTCACGTCCCCAGAATGGAGGACCATCGCCATCCCAAGATCGTGTTATATGGCGAGCTCTCCACTGACCACCGTGACAGAGGTGCACCAAAGAAGAGGTACAAGGACTGCCTAAAGAAATCTCTTGGTGCCTGCCACATTGACCACCACCAGTGGGCTGATATCGCCTCAAACCGTGCATCTTGGCGCCTCACAGTTCGGCGGGCAGCAACCTCCTTTGAAGAAGACCGCAGAGCCCACCTCACTGACAAAGGACAAAGGAGGAAAAACCCAACACCCAATCCCAACCAACCAATTTTCCCTTGCAACCGCTGCAACCGTGTCTGCCTGTCCCGCATCGGACTTGTCAGCCATAAACGAGCCTGCAGCTGACGTGGACATTACCCCTCCATAAATCTTCGTCTGCGAAGCCAAGCCAAAGAGAAAGAAGACATTGGGACCTCCATATCAGACAGTGATGCAACCATTCGGAATGCTCTCCACGGTATACCCACACAGTTCTGGTCGCCTAATTATAGGAAGGATATAAACAGAGTGGAGAGAGTGCAGAGAAGGTTTACCAGAATGTTACCTGGGTTTAAGCATCTAGAGTATAGGGAGAGATTGGACAGATTAGGTCTTTATTCTTTGGAGCGTAGAAGGTTGAGAGGGGATTTGATAGAAGTATTTAAGATTATGAAAGGGATAGACAGAGTGGATGTGGATAGACTATTTCCGTTAAGAGGAGGAAAGATTAAAACAAGAGGACGTGAGTTAAGAATTAAGGGGCAGAGGTTTAGAGGTAACATGAGGGGGAACTTCTTTACTCAGAGAGTGGTAGATGTGTGGAATGAGCTTCCGGGAGAAATAGTGGCGGCGGAGTCAATTGTATTATTTAAGAAAAGGTTGGACAGGTATATGGATGAGAAAAAGATGGAGGGTTATGGGCATTGTGCAGGGAGGTGGGACTAGAGTGGGGTGTTTGGTTCGGTGTGGACTAGAAGGGCCTAATGGCCTGTTTCCGTGCTGTAAATTGTTATGTTATTATGTTATGTTAAATTGGCAAGTTTCTTTGGCGACATACCACATCTCTTTAAATTCATCACAACGTATAGCTGCTGGTGAGCCTTCTTCATGATTGCATCAACATGGAGGCACCATCTTCAGAGATAATGACACGATGAAATTTAAAGTCTTTAACTCTTTCCACTGCTGGGCTGGCAAGGAGGACTGATTTTGTATTGTGATGATTTCCTTTCTGAAGTCCACAATCCGTTCCTTAGTTTTGCTGATGTTGAGTGCAAGGTTGTGGTTGTGACACCCCTCGATCCATAGAGCTATCCCCACTCCTGTATGATTCCTTGCTGCAGTCGTTAAAACTGCCAATGACCGTGATGTTATCAGCACATTTAAAAAATCTATAAATTTAACACTACCAAAAAAAAATCACATATTTTACAATATTGCAAATCCATTTCAAATACATGTGGAGTATATAAGAAAAAAGAAAGAAAGATACCCCTGTAAACCTCCCCCACACTCTCCCCGACAAAACAAAAAACTATAGAACAAGATCTTCAACAGGGGCACTCCATACTATAAGACTTATTCTTATATACAGAGACCTTTAGAAGAAAGGGAACGTCTGAGTTTCATTTAAATATTCATACCCACACTTGGTAAATATGGACACCATATTTTCCAAAATATATGGTATTTATCACTTCAATGAAATTTTCTCCAGTGGTATGCAACTCTCAACTTCCACATGCCATCTCTCCATTCCCAAGGCTACATCAGACTTCCAAGTTATAGCAACACATTTTTTAGCTATTGCTGAAGCAAATTGAACAAACTTCATTTGATAAATATTCAATTTTAATTTAGGTTTAACCCCTCTGATATCACCCAATAAAAATAATATTGGATCCTGTGGGAATTTTCTCCCTGTTATTTGTTCTAATAAATTACCTATTTCCAACCAAAATGGTTTAATCTTAGGACACTGCTAAGTAGAATGCAAAAATGTAACAACTTTCTGTCCACCTCTGAAACACAAATCTGAAAAGATCTGATTCAATTCATTTAGCTTTTGTGGTGTTAAATATAACTGATGAGCAAAATTATATTGTACCAACCTATACCTCACATTTATTGTGCTTTCCATACTTTCTCAACACAACTCAATCCAATTGCGCAAATCTACAGAGGAACCCGGGTTTAACATGCCCCGATTTAACGAGAATTCGGATATAATACGATGAGTCATTGGATCCCTTAATGCCCATGTTCTATTCTTTGAGATTGGATGTTAAGTGAGCCTGTTTAAAAAGATACAGTACCAGGAATGGCCGCCCTGTGGCAGAGCCGATATTTAGAAGGGGCACATCTAAATGATTAAGGGAAGTACAGTAATGTTTATCTTGGTGGTGTGTGTTGCTGCAAATGGAGGGAGGGGTGGGGGAAGTGAGTGGTGCCATGAATGGGTAGGTGGTGGTGGGTAAGTGCTGTTGTGAATGGGGGGGGGGTGAGTGCTGCTGCGAACAGAGGGGGTGAGTGCTGCTACAAACAGGGGTGGGGTTGTGTCCTACAATGAACAGAGGGGGGTGATGGAGCTGCGATCGATGCATGTATATATCATACACAGTGAAACCCCAATTTAGCGTGACCCCACTATTTTCACGATGCAATTTTCTTAACCCCAACTATTGTGTTATAATGGGGTTCCACTGTATTTGTTCATTCAAATCTACTTCCCATCTTTATCTTGATTTATGAACCCCTACTTTCTGAGCTTTCTTTTGTAATAACCTATACATTACTGAGAATAGATTAAAAGAATACAGAGAGATATCTGGTTATAAAATTAATAGGGAAAAAAGTAAAATTATGCCCTTAGTAAATGGGGATCATGTACAATGCAAGAGAGTATTGAATTTAGATGGCCAGATGCTGGAATAAAATATTCAGGTATTCGTGTAGAAACAGAGTTTAAAACACTTATTTAAATTAAATTTCTCATTATTATTAAAGAAAATAAGAGATTTGGAAAGATGGAATACGTTATCTATCTCTTTAATAGGTAGAGTAAGTTGTGTTAAGATGAATGTTTTCCCAAGAATACAATATTATTTTCAATCGATTCCAATTGCAATTCCTCAAAAAAATTTAAAGGAATTAAATGCTTGTGTTAGGAAATTTTTATGGAAAGGGAAAATGGATAGGGTTTTTTTTGAAAAAATAATGTGGAAATACGATTTAGGAGGTTTGCAGCTCCCCAATTTTATGAACTATTATAAAGCAGTCCAGTTGCGACTTATTAATGTAATGTATGATATAGACAAAATTCCAGCTTGGGTGAATATAGAATTTAGTAAAATAGGGGAAACAAACCCACAAGACTTTATTTATAAATGGAATTCAAGATAGTTAATAGCGAATATAGAAACTTCTATTTTCACAGAAATATTTAACTGAATTTTGGAATAAGGTTGATAAAGAGATTGGAGGAAGAAGTTTCATGTTAAGAAGAACACCCTTATTTCAAAAAAGATATATTCCATTTTCTATGGGGAAATACATTTTTAAAGATTTGGCAACATCAGGGCAATGAGAAGACTGAGGATTGTTTTGAAGCGAGTAAATTATTACTTTTAGTAGAATGAATGAGAAGTTCAAGGTATCTGCGAACACCAGACTTTGTAATTATCAGGGTACGAAATTCTTACATGAAATTTTTGGTTAAGATCTGCTATTGCCAGCAGGGACGGAGGTGCAAACAATGTTGTGTAATGGAGACATAAATAAATTTAGATCATCAGCACATTATTTTTGAGTTTGAAACTTTTGTGCCTGGAACAAAAATATCTGAATCTAGGTTATCTCAGTTTTTGAACTTGCTGTCTGTGGCAATAAATATCAGTGAATCTCTCATAGAGAACAAAGGTCAGCTGGTAATTATGTTGCAATTAAGAGCAAACTAACAAAGGAAAAACTTTTATGGCTCAGAGAGAACATTGTTAAGTGATTGTGTTTCATAACTGCATACTATTCCATGTAATCAAATTTGCAGTTATGCATTGTTTAATCCTCATTTGAAAATAATCACTGATCTTCCTTCAAAATCAGAACTAATATTTTGCAATGCTGCAACCAAGACTATCTGTTTTCCTGGATTGTAGAGATCTATAGTCCTCAAATTAGGTACTATATTATATAGTAAAAACATAATGCCAGAGAAACTCAGCAGATCAAACAGTGTTCTTTATGTACCAAAGATAAAGATACATAACTAACGGTTTGGGCTTGAGTCCTTCAAGGTATGAGCAAGATGTAGGCAGGCGCCCAAAGAAAATTAAGAAAACAAAACATTGGTTATGTATTTTTATCTTTGCTTGAGTTTCTCCAGCATTACGTTTTTACTTCAAGCATGATGTATACATTGCTCAGCACTGAGCTTTAAGAAGAGTAATTATATTCTATTATGAGGACAAAATAGCAATTTCACAATATTCTGGTGATGTTATTATTTTTGCCTTTTCAACACAGGTGACTTTCAAAGTGTTTGCGGCAAAATGTCCAGGAAGCTAATTCCCAGTTTATAAACATAATTATTGTGTTTGAGGATATAATTAAATTAATTATTCTTTTTATTCCAATACTCTCTGACAAAGTTGTCCATCTAGCTGTAATTTTATTTAATCATAGTTGTCTATAAATAAATTGGGTAAATCAGTACAATTACATTGGAAGCTTTTGAGTCATCAAATCCCATACAAGATTGCTCAGCTATCCTTTGCATTAAAATCCCAATAGTATAAATAAGTAAATTAGGACTAGGCATCTCCAAATGCGAATAATAACCCTGTCAGGCAATGTAATTGAATGAAATTAGATGAACTTCTGTGCAGTGCATTAAATAAACAAGTTTAAATCTGGTGCATAAATTCATGAAATAATGCACACTACAAATGATACCTTCAATAAAGACAACTGGAGATCTGGCTCTGCTGGATTCATATTAACACTTACAAATAGCATGCATAGGCCTTGTGTACCCACACACTCACGTGCACACAATATAGGTACCCAGCCAGGTCTCTGAATATACGCGTCAGGCCTGGGTGGAGGCACTCCGATACTTTCCTTTCCAAGTAAGCATCGGAGATCTTCCACTTCCATCCCTCAAAGAAAATTTTGAGATGATTTGGAATGTCGCGTTTGTAAAAAAAAAATTATTTTTAATTAAAAAAAAATGTGGACACACAGCATGGTAATAGGCCCTTTTGGCTCACGAGCCCTTGCCGTTAAATTGCACCCAATTGACCTACAACCCTGGTACATTTTTTGAACAGTGGGAGGAAACCAGAGCCCCCAGGGGAAACCCACAGACACAGGGAGAATGTAAAAGCTCCTTCCAGACAGCATGGGATTTAGACCCCAGTCCCAGTTGCTGGTGCTATAACAGATTTGCGCCAACCATGCCGTCCATGGTTTTGTATGATGTTAAAAGGGGTAGGAACAGAAAGTTCTTATCACATCCTTTATATTTTCCAACTGATTGTTTTAATTGGTTTCGCTTTTGATTTTCAGCCTATTCAGCCTTTTCTTTGTTTTTGAATCATGAGTAAACTGGTTTTTAAAAAAAAATATTACTGAGATTTACTTAATAGAATTAAATTATGCAGATTGTGCTTTAACATATTATTCAAGGTTTTTCACAATATGTTGGTACCTTCTGAATGTAGTTGTGTCCACTCAATACTTTGCTTGATCTGGTATATGTCTCCCAGAGATGTAATACAGGATTCAACAATTAGCGATCCTTCTAATGTACTAATATATGGGAGCATCTGTGTCTCAAAATAGATCTGTCATAAATTCATGCACATCATTACCGAAAGTTTAACTGACTCTTCTGAATAGTTCAGTCAAAACAGACCAGCCACTGGGTTGTCATTACTTTGGATTCACATTATATCACTCCACATAATTTCCATTATTTTCTTCACATGCTGGACATCTATTAGCAGGTGGATTAATCGAATATCAACTGCCAATTAATTTGTCTTATTCATAACAACTTCTACATCAAAGACAGAACAACATGAAGCACTGATACAGCACAGAGATATTGAACAGTAATAGCAGCTCTTTACGAAATCTTTAATTACCCCCTATTTTTCTGCAGAAGTTATGTTTTTCTGAACCTCTAGTAGCTACTGAGATAAAATCGACAGAAAGTCTTCATTCTTTGTAATCTTTCCCAATGAAACAATTTTCATTTCTCAAGGCCAGTTTCTTAATTTTATCATTACCACTGTGTTTTTTTTGGGTTATTTAATAATTACACTGATGTGCTCTATGTTAGATATTTTCTTAGTCTATTATAACACAACATTAACAAAGTTCCATCACATTTCTAGTATTTCCTTTGACGGAAGAGTCAAGGATGTAAGGTCACAGGCATAAAATAAATTGGAAAGTGAATTAAGAGTGACATAAGGAAAATCTTTACGCAGCATGTGGTTGGAATCTGGAATGCCCGCAGAAGGGAGGTTCCATTGTGACCCTCAAGTATAGAATTAAAATATGGCAAGGAAAGTTTTTCAAGGCTGCTTAGACAGTGGTCAGAACAAAAGCTGTTTTTGGGAAAGAGTCAGCGCAGACACAATTGAACAGTGCTGCATCTATTCTGGAACAACTCTGAACAAATTCTCAGCACATGGAACCTTTTCCTTTTTGCCTTGACACTGCATTATACCGAGGTTTCCACAACAGACTACTTGTTTCATAGTGTACCTTGAATTTAAATAAATAATCACAGAAATTTACTCCAAATAACGATCTTGTGGTTGTTTCATAAAATGTATCTGATGATGTTCACTATCCCCTTGGTCAGTCTCATTCTCTTTTATGTTCAGTATCCTTTTAACAGCAAGTGTAAATATCACACCAAGACACAAGAGAAACTTGTCCGTGAACTACTCTTTGCAGACGATGCCGCTTTAGTTGCCCATTCAGAGCCAGCTCTTCAGCGCTTGACGTCCTGCTTTGCGGAAACTGCCAAAATGTTTGGCCTGGAAGTCAGCCTGAAGAAAACTGAGGTCCTCCATCAGCCAGCTCCCCCACCATGATTACCAGCCCCCCCACATCTCCATCGGGCACACAAAACTCAAAACGGTCAACCAGTTTACCTATCTCGGCTGCACCACTTCATCAGATGCAAGGATCGACAATGAGATAGACAACAGACTCGCCAAGGCAAATAGCGCCTTTGGAAGACTACACAAAAGAGTCTGGAAAAACAACCAACTGAAAAACCTCACAAAGATAAGCGTATACAGAGCCGTTGTCATACCCACACTCCTGTTCGGCTCCGAATCATGGGTCCTCTACCGGCACCACCTACGGCTCCTAGAACGCTTCCACCAGCGTTGTCTCCGCTCCATCCTCAACATCCATTGGAGCGCTTACATCCCTAACGTCGAAGTACTCGAGATGGCAGAGGTCGACAGCATCGAGTCCACGCTGCTGAAGATCCAGCTGCGCTGGATGGGTCACGTCTCCAGAATGGAGGACCATCGCCTTCCCATGATCGTGTTATATGGCGAGCTCTCCACTGGCCACCGTGACAGAGGTGCACCAAAGAAAAGGTACAAGGACTGCCTAAAGAAATCTCTTGGTGCCTGCCACATTGACCACCGCCAGTGGGCTGATATCGCCTCAAACCGTGCATCTTGGCGCCTCACAGTTTGGCGGGCAGCAACCTCCTTTGAAGAAGACCGCAGAGCCTACCTCACTGACAAAAGGCAAAGGAGGAAAAACCCAACACCCAACCCCAACCAACCAATTTTCCCCTGCAACCGCTGCAATCGTGTCTGCCTGTCCCGCATCGGACTTGTCAGCCACAAACGAGCCTGCAGCTGACGTGGACTTTTTACCCCCTCCATAAATCTTCGTCCGCGAAGCCAAGCCAAAGAAAAAGAAATATCACGGAGTGACTAGTGGGGTGCCGCAAGGCTCAGTGCTGGGACCACAGTTATTTGGAATATATATCAATGACTTAGATGAAGGAATTGAAAACAGGATCTCCAAATTTGCAGATGACATGAAGCTGGGTGGCAGGGTTAGCTGTGTACAGGATGCTTAGAGGATGCAGGGTGACTTGGACACGTTAGGTGAGTGGGCCAAGGCATGGCAGATGCAGATATAATGTAGATAAATGTTAGGTTATCCACTTCAGAGGCAAGAACAGGAGAGAAGATTATTACCTAAATGGTATCCAATTAGGAAAAGGAGACCCAGGTGTTGCTGTGTACCAGTGATTGAAAGTGGACATGCAGGTACAGCAGGCAGTGAGGAAAGTGAATGGTACGTTGGCATTTATAGCAAGAGGATTCAAGTACAGGAGCAGTGAGGATCTACTGCAGCTGTACAGGGTCTTGGTGAGACCACACCTGGAGTATTGTGTACAGTTTTGGTTCTCCTTATCTGAGGAAAGACATCCTTGCCATAGAGGGATTGCAAAGAAGGTTCACTATATTGATACCAGGGATGGCAGGACTTGCCATCCATTTGAAGTGGATTTTTTTTTTCTCTCAGAATCTATGGAATTCTTTGCCACAGGAAGTAGTTGAAGCCAGTTCTTTATCTATATTTAAGAGGGAGTTAGATTTGGCCCTTGTGACTAAGGGGATCAGGGGGTATGGGGAGAAGGCAGGTACTGGGTACTGAGAAGACGATCAGCCATGATCAAAATGAATGGTGATGTCGGCTTGAAGGGCCAAATGGCCCACTCCTGCACTATGTTTCTATTTTATCATAGTGTTCAAATAGATATTCAAACAAGAACTTCTATCTTTTCTCATTCAAATATGCCAATTAGTTCCTCTTCCTCTCTTCCTTGTGATGAAGAATGACTTACTTCCGCTCCAGTTTCTGGAATCACAGATGCCTAATGAGGTAAAAACGGGAACCTCTGTTCTATAGGCAGAACAGGAGATGTACTCCCAGGCAGGTGGGTGGTTAACTTGTAAGATAAAGTAATAAATATAAAACAAGCTCTATATATTTTAAACAGATGTCACTAATGTTTATACTTCTATTAACCTCAGTGAAGTGCTTCTGGCCATAATAGTGAACATTTATCCATCTTTTTGTCTCTTTTAGTTTAATTAAGTATACTGTTACAGTGTATTATAGATTTATTTTTATAAAGTATCTGTTTGGCTGCAGCAAGTAAGAGTTTTGGTGCATCTGTACATTGTACAATAAATTCATTATTTTAAATCTTTGAGGCTGAACTCTTGTGGCATACTTCCAAAACTCATCTTCTCTATTTTTTCCCCCACCCCAACAAAACAAAAAGCATACTTTTAACTATCCAATCGCTGTGATTTAAAGCTTCATCTCTCTGATTCATGATATTTAAGACTCGCTTAAACTTATCTTTCTGGTCAAACTTCCTCCTTAGCTGTGGTCTCATTGAAACTGTGAAGGAGATTTGGTCTCTTAAGGTCTTTGAACAGTTGTAGTTTAGCTTCAGTTTTGTCGAGTGAAGGGTTCTGATCTCTTGACTCCTACATTTGAATGTGTGTGCACTTCATGGTGGAAGCATTATGGTGGTTGTTTTCAGCCTTTTTAACAAACAGAGACAGCTCTCTGCAGTATGTGTTGGCTGCTGTGAAAAGAGAAGGGTTGGCCAATTCTCTGAGAATTTTTAAATTAATTTGATCCCACTGAGTAAAGGCACTGGACTAAATCTGTACCAGTTTTTGAATCCATAATTTTTAATTAAGATCACTCAATATGACAGTACAGAAGCGGGCTTAACAGGTCTAATGGTGGTGTTATAGCCCACAATGAGCCTCCTCCACACACAAAAATCTGAAGCCAGATTTTGTTCGGACATCTCTCATGATCCCCACACCTTGATGAAGGGCTCAAACCCGAAATGTTGGTGATGTATCTTTACCTTTGCTACACAAAGGCACTGTTTGACCTGCTGAGTTTCTCCAGCATTTGTGTGTTTTTTTTCAAGATTAATAAATAGGAAACATCTATAGTAGTCTTTTTCAAAATTGTATACGTCTTCTTGTTAATGAATATTATTTAAAAAAAAAACCTGCTTCACCAATATCTTGTATAGAGTCTTAAACCAAGCAACTATCATGAGGAATTGCAGATGAAATTTGCAAAAAGTCAATGAACATCTGTGAAAAGAACCGATATTAAAGATTTCAATGAACTGGCAATTTACATTTAACACCACTGCACTGTGTTGAAGGAAGTGGCGCATTTTGTATACCTGTTCTCTCTGCTTGAGTGCCTTGTATTGCACTGCAGCCTTTTTTTCATGTAACCGATTCATTTGCTGGCTGATGCCAGATGGTAGTTCTGTTGAAACTCCATACCTGGGTCTCACGAGAGGAGAAGGGTTGTGTTTGGTGGCCTACAAAACATTAGAGGCCAATGAGTACACACACCTGCTCTGTTTGCTATGAAGACTTAAAAAGTGCTGATCTCTACATATGGCAAGCACAAAAAGAAAGCCCAGCTGAGGGAGCAGCTGGGGCCAATAGAGATGAACCAGAATAACCCTGAACAATATGGTGCATAACAATGCACCCAAACTTGTCATTTTTCCAACAAGGGTCAGCAGGCAACAAGTTGGAAGAGAAATGCCCAAAATACTCTTTGTTTCCAGATACCAAAATAGTTCTTGATATGCAGTCACAGAACTCGTGTTAATTGATCACTTTGAATTCAAAATATACTGCCTGACATAACTGGTTGTCTGGAAGCATTGATTTACTTCAGCAGATTATTTAAAACCCATTTTTATTAAATAGCACTCTGGAAATTTGTGGATCAGGGATTTAATTCCACAGTAGTGCTAGTTATTCCGTGAAATTTATAAAGGAATCAGAATGTGTAATATCCTCTGGATATATGGAGAGTGTTGTTTTCCCCTTGTATTACACTTTCCCCAACCATCGCTTTTCTGTATTTAACTCTTGCACTTTATTTTCTTTATGTACGTTTTTACATTTAAACCTATCCAGAGTTATTGTACAGTTTTATCCTTTATTATTAAATAAATCAATATTTATCTTCCAAGCTACGTGCATTAAATTCTTCCCTTGATTTCACTTGCAGATTTGATTAGCTGCTGCAGTTGATCAAGAGCTACTGCAGATTTGATCAATTTGTGTATTGAGCCTCTGAATCTATAGTATTAATGTAGAAAGTGGACTTGCTCAGAGGTCCCAAATGTGATACTCAACAGCATTTCCTAAATTTGCAATAAATCCTCTGACAAGCCCAATAAAGTGAAGAAGCATATATAGGATTTGTAATACAGCACAAAAAGCACATGGATCAAAATTGTTTGCACGATGAGAAAGGATTACAAAAGCTTATGTGAGATAGAGCTAAACTGATGCTACTAAAAAAAAACTCAAGTCGATTCATTAACAGATGGTACCAAGATGTGAACCAAGTATATGAATGTGGATTTAGGTTGGTTCAGATTAACACAGAAATGGATCGGAGGTCAATCCACAGGACAATAAGAGTGGCAGAGAGGATCATGGGAGTCTCCATCCTTCCCCTCCTCCCCCCCCCCCACCCCACCACCATTGATGGGATCTACCGGATCGATGTCAGAAGAGGGTGTAAAATCATTGAGGACCCTTCCAGCCCACGCATAGCATCTTTCAGCTATTCCCGTTAGGGAAGATATACAGGAGTTTCAGAGCCAGCACCACCAGGCTGAGGAAAAGTTTTTTCCCCACAGGCAGTGGAACTGCTGAACAACCAAAGGAACTGCTCATACTAATCATCCGAGACTCTAATATTGCTGAAACAATATCTATTTGTATATATGAATACCGCATATGTATTGTTTGTCTCTGTGTGCGTATTGTCTGATTGTGTTGTCTGCGTCTTTTTGCACCGATGACTGGAGAACACTGTTTCGTTGGGGCTATACTTGGGCAATTAGATGACTATAAAATTGACTTAATTTTACTCACTGCTACAGAAGTAATGTTAGCCTCAACAGCTTAAAAAAAAAGTATCCCAACATTTTTCTCATTCAGCTTTTGTTTTTTTTTGTCAATCAATACCTCTAAATTCTTACATATTTTAAAATTTATATAGCAGCTGTTCCTGAACCTGGTGGTGCGAGCCTTGTGACGAGGGTGGCCATTCCAAAAGAAGGACATGGTCATAGTGTGTTTGCATTTGTTGTTTGTGCCACATGGTTTAAATTTTATAAAAATATATATTTTTTGAAACACATTTGGTAACCTATGACTAGATACTTCTTTTTGGAAATTTGGAAATGGGCCACCCTACTTGTGGCACCTATACCTTTTTCCTGATGGCAGCAGTGAGAGCAGAGCGTGTAATGGATGGTGCGGATCTTTGACGATTGCTGCTGCTCCCCTGATATTGAGGAGGATAACATTTTTCACAATAAAAGTTATAACAGACATTATTTAAATATGTATAAAATATGATAACAACCGACACAGCTCATTAGACCTCCCACTGTATTGCTTCTTCATAGTTGTGTGTGGGTTATAATTTTGTGTTAGGTTTCCTTCTTCACCTGATGGTTGTAAAAAAAAAAATGATTTAAGACTATTGTGAAAAAAGCTGCAGCTCTACTAGTAACATTAGTTCTTTTTAAACTATGTTTCCAATGCGATTCTATTTCTGCAGGTATCATTGGAAAATTGCATCATACAATTCAATTAAAATGTAGACAGGTAACGAACAGATTGTGTTGCATTTGTTCATGTAATTTAATTTCCAAATCATTTCTGCTGATATGTCCATAATGCTGGACAAGTGAGTATGAATGTAAATGAACCTTTCTTTGTACACACCTGAGGGATATCACAACGTGTGATTTACAGGCGTTCACTGGCAGTTGATTCTAACACTGCAGAAGAGTGCAGACTCTGTTATAGGAGATTGACCCTTATTATCCTCAATTGCAGATTGATTTAGCTACCAGAAGGGAAAGACTAAACACTGCATTTTAAATTGCAGCTAAAGTTTTATTGTTTCTTTAGTAATTAAGAACTTGTGAATGACTTGCGGTTACTGCCTGAGTTTTTGGGCATGGTCTAAGCACTGGGGGAATTGACTCAAAATTGCATTACTGTCAGTGGAATTGCCTTTCACTATTTCATCTCCATCGGGCACACAAAACTCAAAACGGTCAACCAGTTTACCTATCTCGGCTGCACCATTTCATCAGATGCAAGGATCGACAATGAGATAGACAACAGACTCGCCAAGGCAAATAGCGCCTTTGGAAGACTACACAAAAGAGTCTGGAAAAACAACCAACTGAAAAACCTCACAAAGATAAGCGTATACAGAGCCGTTGTCATACCCACACTCCTGTTCGGCTCCGAATCATGGGTCCTCTACCGGCACCACCTACGGCTCCTAGAACGCTTCCACCAGCGTTGTCTCCGCTCCATCCTCAACATCCATTGGAGCGCTCACACCCCTAACGTCGAGGTACTCGAGATGGCAGAGGTCGACAGCATCGAGTCCACGCTGCTGAAGATCCAGCTGCGCTGGATGGGTCACGTCTCCAGAATGGAGGACCATCGCCTTCCCAAGATCGTATTATATGGCGAGCTCTCCACTGGCCACCGTGACAGAGGTGCACCAAAGAAAAGGTACAAGGACTGCCTAAAGAAATCTCTTGGTGCCTGCCACATTGACCACCGCCAGTGGGCTGATAACACCTCAAACCGTGCATCTTGGCGCCTCACAGTTTGGCGGGCAGCAGCCTCCTTTGAAGAAGACCGCAGAGCCCACCTCACTGAAAAAAGGCAAAGGAGGAAAAACCCAACACCCAACCCCAACCAACCAATTTTCCCTTGCAACCGCTGCAATCGTGTCTGCCTGTCCCGCATCGGACTGGTCAGCCACAAACGAGCCTGCAGCTGACGTGGACTTTTTTACCCCCTCCATAAATCTTCGTCCGCGAAGCCAAGCCAAAGATTTACATCAGATTTCAGATTTATTGCAAGGCAGAATTATTGGTAGTGCAAAATAAAGGTACTCAATGTACACATGCAAACAAATAAAGAAAAGTTAACAAAATGCAATACAGAGGGGGAAAAAAAAATCAATGAAGTGAAAAAGTACAATGTGTCTCTGAGTTTTTTGTTGAGAAATCTGATGGTGGAGGGGTAGCAGGTGTTCTGAACCCAGCAGTGTGAGTCTTGTGGTACATATACCTCTTTCCTGATTGTAGTATTGAAAACAGAGTGCATGCTGGGTGGTGTAGAAGCTTGATGATTGCTGCTGCTCTCCAACAGCCGTGCTCCCCGTAGATGCTCTCGATAGTGGGGAGGGTTTTGCCTGTGATTTCACTGACACAGGGTCCCGAAAGTAGCTGCCTGAGCCAAGTGACTAGTCTTTTTAGACCAGTTGCATGATATTCAAAGAGGCCCATTTTTCCAGATGCCACATCGATCAAATAGTTAATGTCTCACTGAACCACTGACTCACAGCAGCAATAGGTTGTACTATCGACAGGAAGCACTGCAGCGACTCACTTCAATTATCTGGTCATCACCCTCCAAACCCGCAATCCCTTCCAAGAAGATGGACGAGGGCAGCAAAAGCACGGCAAAAACCATCACGTGGAATTTCCCTTCAAGTTACATATCATCCTGATTTGGAAATATATTATAGTTCTTTTGTCATCACTTGGTCAAAATCCTGGAGCTTCCTCCTGAACAGCACTGTGGGTTTCTTCACACTTCAGGAACAGCAGGCCCTTCAAGGTGGAAGCTCACCACCTGCATTATCTTAAGGAACGGGCAATTAAACACCAGTTCAGATTGCGAAGCCACATCTCTTGAATGAATTTTATAAGTGAACATTTTGACACCTATTATAATTTTTTATTTCATATTGCTACATCAACCCAACAAGACTGCCAGACCTCATAGAATTTCCATTTGCCCCACTCCACCACCTCATTTCCTCGTAAAGTATTCTTTCTCGTACAAGCATCAAGCACTCCTTGAAAAGCTGTCACCCCTCGTGCTCGGGTTCATTTATAGCAGTCAATTAATCTACCAGCCCATCTTCGGAATCTGGGAAGAAATAGAAGTACTGGAGAACCCTCTCCCCCCTCCATGGTGACAGAGAGAATGTGCAAATTCGACGCAGACAGCGGATCGAAGTTGGGATTCTGGAGATGCAGCGGCTAAGGCCATGGCATGAAGTGACATTGAAGGCGTGGCTCAGTAAATATCAGGCGCAAAGCCTAAGTTTGTGGTTTTCATGCTTTGTTACTGTTCCCTCATACTTAGTTTACAGACACAAGTTGGTAAAATTAATCAGCTGTTTGTATGATTTTCCTGATTAAACCTCTCTTCAACTAGCAAGGCAAAGAAGGGTGCAAATGGGCTCCATTAGTGGTGCTGTAGAGTGACAGATTAAAATTCATGAAATGGGCATTAATTTAGAGTGTGCATGATGTTAGATGTGGGCTGATGGGGACCAGTACTTTAATCTTGATGTTCAGGCAGAGTTATCCCTGTGGCCAGGTTATGAGCCTGGCTGTTCTGAATAAATAACATCAGCTAAAATATTGTTTCCACAGCCATTTCCAGCATCTGCTGTTTTTTTGATTGACAAATACTCCATCAAACTTCTGCAGGTGTACTGTGGAATGTATACTGGCTGATTGCAACATAGCCTGGTTTGGGAATTCGACTGCTCCAAAAGGTCAGAAATATAGCCAGGTCTAACACAGGTCCAGAGGGTCAGAAATATAACCAGGCTCTGACCTCACATCCACTGAATGCATTTGTATGAGGAGCTGCCTCAAGAAGGCAGCCAACATCAGAAAAGGACTCCTATCACTCTGGTCACAACTTCTTCTCACTGGTACTTTTGGGCAGAAAACTGAGGGCCAGCATCTCTAGGTTCAAGAATAGTGTCTTACCAACAGCTATCAGTGCCTTTAACCTCCCTGTAATGCACTAATTAGGAACTGCTCCAACACCACCAAAGGATTGTCTGTACTATTGCAAAGTCATTTTTATTGCAAAATCTTTATTTTTCGCACTTGGATAACTGGGAATACAATGTTAATGAGAATGTTATCATTCTGTTGATCGACAGGCTGTTTCTACTGTAAGCACACTGCTTCCCACAACTTCTGCTTTTTGAACTGTAAGCACAGTTCCATTTCTCTCATTGTCACCTTCCTCGCCACTCAATGCATCCTCCTCCATAACCTCCGCCATCGCCAGTGTGATGGCACCATCAAACAAACCTGCCCTCCCTTTACAGAGCGTGATCATCTCCTCCCTGACACACTGGTCCATTTCTCAATTACCCCCAACACCTTCTCCCACGCCTACATCCCATACAAGTACCAAGGATGCAAGTTTACTTTTCCCACCATCCAGCACTCCAAACATGCCTGCGAAATGAAATAAAGATTTGCTTGTACATCTTTCAATAGGGTGCTTTGTTTTCATTGTTTATGATAGGTGCTTCTCTGCTTGAGAAGATCAAATGTGGTTTGGGAAGGCACCTTGCATTCTGTCTGATTCTGGTGGCCATCTTCAACTCACGTGTCATTTCAATTTTCAATCTAAGATTCTCCTTGGTTTCTCTGTTCCTGTCTTTGTATATTGTTCCAATAATATTCAACATATGCAAAGGAACCAACTTTTCAATTTCAATCCTGAATTCAGCCACTTCAGACCATTTTCATTGTTCCTTTTTATAAAAAAAGGCAAAATAATTAATTAGAATCAGAGAACAATTGCAGCACAGAAACAGGCCAGCTCGGTCCCTCTAGTCTGTGCTGAACCATTTTTTTTAAAAACTAGGTCTACTGACCTGCACCAGGCCCATAGCTCTCTATACCTCTCCCATCCATGTACCAATCTAAATTCTTCTTATGTGTTAAAATTGAGCCTGCATTTACCACATCAGCTGGAAGCTTATTCTATACTGCCACCACCCTCTGTGTGAAGAAGTTCCCTCTAAACATTTCCTCTTTCACCCTTAACCCACATATTCTGGTTTGTATCTCACCTACCCTCAAGCCTATCTACATTTACTCTGTGTATCCCCTCATAATTTTAAATATCTCTATAAAATCTCCCCACATTCTTCAGCACTCCAGGGAATAATCTTTCCCTGTAACTCAGTTCCTGAAGTCCGGGCAACATCCTAGCAAATATTCTCTGCATTTTTTCTATCTTATTGATATCTTTCCTTTAGTGTGGTGACCAAAACTGGCCACAATACTTCAAATTTGGCCTCAACAATGTCTTATACAATTTGAACATAACATCCCAACTCCTGTACTCAATACTTTGATTTATGCAGGCCAATATGCCAAAAGCTCTCTTTACAACCCTATCCACCTGTGATGCCACTTTCAGGGAATTATGTTTCTGCATTCCCAGATCCCTCTGTTCTACCGCAATCCTCAGTGCCCTATTATTTAATGTGTATGTCCTTTCTTAGTTTGTCCTTCCAAAATGCGAAACCTCACACTTGGCTTCATTAAACTCCATCTGCCATTTTTCAGCCCATTTTTACAGCTAGTCCAGACCTCTCTGCAAGTTTTGAAAACTTTTTTCGCTGTCCACAAGACCTCCAATCTTAGTGTCATCTGTAAACATACTAATACAATTTACCACATTATTGATATCGATGACAAACAACCATGGTTCCAGTACCGGTCCCTGAGGCACTCCACTAGTCACAGGCCTCCAATCTGATAATCAATCTTCCACAACTACTCTCTGGCTTCTCCTGTCCAGCCATTGTTGAAGCCAGTTCAATACTTCACCATGAACCTTCATGACTAACCGCCCATGTGGGACCTTGTCGAAGGCCTTACTAAAGTACATGTAGACAACATCCACAGCCATTCTTTCATCAAATTGACTGGTAACCTCCTCATAAAAATCTATAAGATTGGTAAACACACACCATGCACAAAGCCATAATGAATATTCATAATCAGTCCCTGCCTATCCAAATAATTGTACATCTCTAAGAACACCTTCCAAGTTACCTACCACTGATGTCAGGGTCAATGATCCATAATTCTCAGGGTTACTTTTGGAGCCTTTTTTAAACAATGGAACAACATGAGCTACCCTACAATCCTCTGGTACCACATTTGTAGCTAAAGACATTTTAAATATTTCTGCCAGAGCCCCTGCAATTTCTACACTAGCCGCCCTCAAGGTCCATGAGAATATTTTGTCAGGCCCTGGGGATTTATCCACACTTATTTGCTTTAAGGCAGCAAGAACTTCCTCCTCTTTAATCTGTATAGGTCCCATGACCTCACTGTTTGTTTTCCTTACTTCCCACAATTCTGTGCCCTTTTCCTGAGTGAATACTGATGAAAAAAAATTGAAAATTTCTATCTCTTTTGGCTCCATATAAATCCAACCACTCTGATGTTCAAGGGGACAAATTTTATCCCTTATTGTCTTTTTGCTCTTAATATACATGTAGAAACCCTTAGGATTTTCTTTCACATTGTCTGCCAAAGCAACTTCATGTCTTCTTTTAACTTTTTTCTTTCTTGAGGTTTTTCTTGCATTTTTTAATACTCCTCAAATACCTCTTTCTCCATGATGCCTATACCTGTTATACACTTCTCTCTTCTTCCGAACCAGATCCCCAATATCCCTCGAAAACCAATGTTTCCTATACCTTCTAACCTTGCCTTTGATCCTGACAGGAACATACAAACTTTGTTCTCTCAAAATTTCACCTTTGAAGGTCCTCCATTTACCTCGCACACCCTTTCCAGAAAACAACTTATCGCAATTCACACATTCTAGATCCTTTCTCATTTCCTCAAAATCAGCCTTTCTCCAATTTAGAATCTCAACCCAAGGCCCAGACCTCTCGTTATCCATAATGAACTTGAAAGGCATTATGATTACTGGACACAAAATGTTCCCCTGCACATAAATTCTGTCACCTGTTCTGCCTTGTTGCCTAATATGAGATCTAGTATTGCGTTCTCTCTAGTTGGCCCTTCTATATATTGATTTAGAAAACTTTCCTGAACACATTTGCCAAACTCCAAGCCATTCAGCCCTTTTACTGCATGGGAGTCCCAGTCAATATGTGGAAAGTTAAATTTTCCTACTATCACAACTTTATGTTTCCTGCAACTGTCTGCTATCTCTCTTCAGATTTGTTCCTCCAGTTCTTGCTATTGGACTGTCTATTGTACAACCGCATGGGAGTGGTCATACCATTTCCATTTCTCAGGTCCACCCTTATAGCCTGAGCAGACAAGCTTTCTGGTGTGTCTTGCCTGAGCACAGCTGTGATATTTTCCCAGATGAGCAATGTGACTCCTTCCCCTTTCATCCCTCCCCCCCCCCCATTCTATCACATCTATAGCAATGCAAGTCCCAAATATTAAGCTGCCAGTCCTTCCCCTCCTGCTAACAAGTTTCACTGATGGCCACAATGTTGTAATTCATCGTGCTAATCCATGCTCTAAGCTCGACTGCCTTTCCTAAAATAGTCCTTGCATTGAAATAGATGCACCTGAAAACATTTCCACCATGTACAAACCATTGACTTCTAACAGTGCATGCAATTGTAACATCATCTTTTCCCTCCTCCACTCCTCTATCTGCTCTGGCACTCTGGTTCCCCTCCCCCTGCATATCTAGTTTAAATTCTGCTACATCTATTTTTCTTAACCACACCATTTTTAAAAAACTACACCCAGACCCAGCTTCGGATTCTTTTCTTGTCCCAATACCAATCGTCTTTGCTCTGAATTATCACTTTTATCCTTGTATTTCTCTTTCCTTTTTCCCTTTCAAGGGCATCTCCATTCTCTTCTTTCCCCCATTTCTCTTTTTCCCATGACGATAATTTGCTAAAAATATATTCCATTTGCTTAAAATTTATTCCAGTTCACATGACGCTTTCAACTTACATACGATTTTTCCAACTCCAGACTTGCTGCCTGACCTGCTGAGCATTTCCAAAATTTAATTGCTTTCACCCCACAATAGATTTACTGGTTTTTATCCACCACATAAAAAGTTGCCTTTTAAGTGAACTAAAAATCAAATTCAAAAATAAATAAAACTACTTTTCAGATTTCCCAGGGCAAATATCTGTCCAGCTGATTAGAATCTCATGTGGTTTGCTAGATTTAATATTAGATTTCCTTTATTCCAACAGATCTCCAGAAGCAATATTGCCAGAAAAGGTTGATGCTCTGAATTTTCTTGGGTCAAGTCAGAAATTGAGCAGAATGGTACATTTGAGACCTCTTTGATGGAACATTGTTTATCACCACTGTCACAATAAAAGCATTTTTTTTTGGTCAAATGGCTTGAATAAGAAACTATCAGCCTGGTCATGGTATTCATTGATACTATTGTCAAATTTTTAGACATTTTCACCACATATTTGTCAAAGTAGAGTACACTGCAGCAGGAACACAGGAAAACAAAATGGCTGTATATTTGTTTTGACATTTAGCCAAAGATGAGTGTTAAGGCAGACAGTGAAACCCGATTTAAAGTTTGGAATCCACTGAGATCAGGGGGTGCTGACTGCATCCAGGAATCCTGGAAGGAAGAAGACATGTCTTTCAATGACTTCTTGACTCATTTAGATGCCTCGCAATTATTTTATTTACATGCTTTCAATTACGGACCAGAAGTGGATCATCAAAACAGCCAAGAAGATTACTTGGGTCTCCTTTTCCTCTACTGACAACATTTAGAGGGAGCGTTGGTTAAATATTATGGAAGACCCTTTCCATCCACCACACAGTATCTTTAACTCACTACCATCAAGAAGGAGGTTCAGGAACATCAAAATCAGGACTACCAGGAAATAGTTTCTTCCCACCACCTGTGGGATGATGAAGAGTATCCTGTAACCGAGTAAATCATCTCAAAATATTTACAGTAAAACCCTGGTATCCAGCACCTAAGGGGATTGGTAGATGTGAAATATGTAATTCCGGTTGCTTGAGACTTAACCCTACAATGCATAAATAATACACCTACATTAAGAATAAACAATTTAAAAGACAAAAATACAACACTGTACTTATACTGAACAAACTTCACTGGATGAATATATAAACCTTAAAACATTGTACTTTATTTCAGCCACATACTTTAAAAACATTTAACCCTCGCTGCATCTGCAGGTTCCTCCCCCACATGGAGCCGCCCAAAAGATGAACAATAACATTATAGATAATTAACCCCTCCCCCAAGTTTACAGATAAAGCCTGTGACTGGAGCGACTCTTACTAAGAGCGATAGGAGACCTTTTAAGAGTCACCCCAACAGAGAGCGGAATTCATCAGCTCTTCGTCCTGGCTGACGCCATCGCTGTTTCACACAACTTTATTCAAACAGCTACAACGAGCAAAGCACAGCCAAGGCACTCCGCTGGCTGAATATTTGTTCCCACCTTCACCAAAAGTTTACGTGTTACTTCAGGCACCATTCACTTTTACAATTTTAATCTTATGTATTTTTTTTACCCATTATTTTATTCTTTTTTGTTTTAATTTATTTTATTTATTTTTCTCGACTTTTCTGCCAGTTGCTTTAATTCCGGATACCGGTGGTTCTACTGTATGTATGTGTACTGATATCTTGATGTATATATGCAATTATTGTGTACTGTGTATGGTGTGTATATGTGGGTGCGCAGTGGTCCGAAGAAATGCTTTTTTGTTGGGTTGTACAGTAAAATCCCCATTATCTGGAATTCAAGCAAACTGCATCTTCAAGCAACCGGCAAAAAATTTTTAAAAATCCACTCAGGTTATGGAAATCTTCACATCACTTAGCTTTGGTAGTTCCCCAATGGCAAATGCTCTGAAAGTAAACTTCAAATCCTAGGTGGGTCAACATTTCACAAAAGCAAGGCCTTGTGCAATATTGTGCTGTCACTAGGATGGCCTGGAACAAGCTCTGCCCAAGCAATCGTTAAAAAGATTGCATAGAAAGTTTCAAAGCTACGCCCCAACTCTTCCAGGTGCTAAAGGTTCTGAAAGTCCCTATCATTCAGAATTGAGAAAGTATTTTTTTAAATTTAAGCATATCACTTAAAATATTTTTGATAATTAAAACATTAAACACTTCGACAAAGCACATAAATCATGTTGTATTTATTCTTCCTTGCACACCTCTCCTTTCAATTATACGTGATTCTAGTTCCTTTACCTGGCATGTTCAGCAGGCAGATCCCCCTTGGTCAGTGGATGGGACTTCAGTTAAGTTTGTGCTCTGATACTGGACGAGTCCAGCTTTGAACAACAGACAGGAAACTATATGCAGGGCCTGACCCTCAAGTCCGTGATCTGCATGTGAATCCCAATCTTGCTAACTATTAGGAGAATAAATGCCATCTGTTTGGCATGGAACTAGTGACATTTTCCAGCAAGATTAAAAGCCAATATTCTCAAACTGTATCTCCCATTTCTTGGATTCACTGAATTATCTATGTAAGGTAAAATTATGCAACACTCTAGCAATGAGGTAATTTTGTAAATTGCTAAATGTGAGCTTTAATTATTAAAAAGGAACATAATGAACTATTTTCTGTTTACATTTATCAAGGCGGAGTGTATTCTTCACAACGGGAGACCAAACAAATGATTGGGCTATAGCCTTGCAGAATAGAGAACAGTTCATTAGCAAATGTGACCTCGGAGCTCCAACTCAATTGTCAATTTAATTATCTGTTTCATTAAGAATGCTACCTCTCTGCCTGCAACCACTTGCACTGTTCCATTAAAGCTTCATACAAGTTCAAAGAATAGCACCTCATCTTCCGAATGGACACTTTCCAGTCCTCCAGACGGCAACATTTCACTTTTTAAAAAAATATCAAGCATTCTTTCAAAATTGCTTTGATATTTTCAGGGAATTATTCGACATATGCATGTCTTCTACATTAAATTAGTTTCCCTTTCTGGTCTTTAATCCTTCCTTCTACCTGAGACTGCCTTTTGATCTCTTCTATTCACATTCATCACCCACGATAGCAGCATTGCTGGAACCACTGTAGTGCTGTAGCGGCAGCACTGTCACTGGTGCGGACCCATGGGGAACGAGGGAGCGGAGATGCAGTGCTTTCACGGGGTCCAGTCATCCAGTTGACTGCCATCAGCTCTGCAGAGGCTTTGAAAGACCCGTTGGGGGTACCCAACAGTGATTTTATTTGAAATCCCACGACTGCGGGGCTGCGCCCAAGATGGCGGCGTCTATTAATTGGCAGCAGCCCCGAGGGGCTGCAGACTCTGGGGAAGTGAAGGACATGAACAGAGCAGCAGAAGATCAGCCCCCCCTCCAGCTATCTAAGAAGGAGAAGCAGAGGAAACGACCTGCGGGGACGGTGACCACGGTGGTGGACCAGTGAGGGGGCTCTGTAGCCGAGGGGCCAGTGCATGAGGTGGGCAGCTGCTGACTCAAGGCGATGAACCCCAGGAAGCTGTGGGCTGCTGGAGACTGCTGTGGGGAGACTCACGCTGGGCTGTGGACTGCTGGAGACTGGCTTGAACTTGCTGGAGGGTGCCAGGTATTGGAAGTGGGATGTGAGGAGGTGTGAGGAGCTGAGGGGCCCCCTCGGCCCCCAGATGCAACAAGCACAGGATTCCTCTTGTCTTCAACTACCACCCCACCAGACTCCACATCCAACACATTATGCTCTGGAATTTACGGTACTTACCACATAATCCCACAATCAGACACATCTTTCCCCTCTCTGCCTTTCATAGGAACCACTCCCTCTGTGACTCCTTCGTGCACCCATCCCTCCCTACCAATTGCACCCCCTGGCACCTTCACCTGTAGGTGCATGAAGTCTAAAACTTGCAACCACACCTTCTCCCTTACCATAGTCGAGGACCCCAAACAGGCATTTCAAGTGAAGCAACTCTTCATCTGTGCATCTGCAGGAGTGATTTACTGCATCCGCTGCTTCTTTTGCGGCCTTCTCTTCCTCCCCTGTTGCCTTTCCCCTGCTCTGTATATCTCCCTTTTCCCTCTGTCTCCTTTCACAGAGCTAAAATCAATTCTCACCTCTCCTCTTATCATATCTAATCAACACCTTTTGTTGGCCTGAATTCTTCCTCCAGCCAGCCTTGTCCTTATTCTGATGCCTTCCTGTTCTTTGCTTATTTCTTGAAGAAGTGCTTAAGCCTAAAATGTTAGTAATATATCTTTACCTCCTATGGATGTTGCAAGACCAGCTGCGTTCCATCAGCATTTCTGTGTGTTTCTACAGAAATCACATTGATCTGATATCAACTAGTGATGCTTAACATCTATTGTAATTATAATCTACACATTGCTAATCTGTTTGCAAATAAATTACAAGAATTTTGACAATATTTGGGAGGGGCAATGAGCAGATTGATGAGCAGAAAGTCTTCACGTTTATTCTATGCTTGACATTTATCCATGGGAACCACAAGGTTATTAGCTGTATGATATCTGGTAGTTTTCTGACCTCCATGTTTACAAGGGCCTTTGTTAAATATCAAAGTTTGAGACAAGCTGGAGTTCAAAAACAGGTGCTTCTGAATACCTCTTCATCTGTGGACTCAACATAAGCCCTGTAGTAGAACACTGATCTGCTGGCCCATGCCTTTATTCCTGGTAGGGATGCCACATGAACATTGACCTGTTCATGAGGCAATGCTGTTCAAAATGATACATTCAGGTAAGTTGTTAACTTATTTCACTTTACATCCTCCTCTGTAATCACAATCCCATCGATAAACTAGAAGTATGACATTTTAAATCATCAAACGAATTGTAAATAAAAATTTTGAACACCAGGAACCCAGGCATTGATTCCTGGGGTTCCTCACTGTCAAAAAGAGAAGGATCCGTTTATTCACACTCTTTGTCCTCAATTCATGTCAATTACTCATGTTCCTACCCTGTTAATGAACACGGCCTTCTAGAGGTTGAACTAAACCACATCCATTGATTTCCCCCTCACTATACAATGCAAAGATGCCATGTCCAGGATGGTTTAGAGTGAATGTTTGAGGTCAGATTATGGGACTGTGCACATAATGATTAGTGCAGCAATAAAAAGTCTTGCACATGCAGTTGTGTATAATAGAACATAAAACATTACAGCAAAGTACAGGACCCTTGCCCCACAATCTATTGTTGACCAATAGAAACCAACTCAACAACTTAACCTTCCCAACCTTCCACCCATAACCCTCTATTTTTCATGTATCCATGTGCCTGACTGAGAGTCTTTTAAATATCCCTATTGTACCAGCCTCCACCACCACCTCTCCTACTAGCTGTGTAAAAAGACTTACCCTTGACATCTCCCCAAACTTTCCTCCACTTAACTTGTACAGATGTCCTCTGGCACTTGCTGCTCTCGGCCCATGAAAAGGTGCTGGCTGTCCACCCTCTCTATACCTGTCATAATCTTATGGACCTCTATTAAGTAATAGCTCATCCTTTTTTGCTCCAAAGAGAAACCCTTAGCTTTGTTAACCTTGTCTCATAAGACACATTCTCCAATCCAGGGAAAAAGTCTCATAAATCTCCTCTGCACAAAGAGCTTCCACATCCTTCCTGCAATGAGGTGACCAGAATTGAACACAATGTTCCACGTGTCATCTTACTAGAGTTTTACAGAGCTGTAACATTACCTCTTGACTCTTGAACTTAATTTCCCAATTAATGAAGGCAAGCATACCATAAGCCTTCTTAACTACGTCATCAACCTGAGTGCAATCTCGAGAGATCTATGGATTTGGACCCCAAGGTTCTTCCACAGTGTTAAGAATTTTGCCATTAACTATGTAATCTGCCTTCAAGTAATATGACACTTCCAAAGTACATTACTTTACATTTAAGTGGATTGAACTCCATCTGCCACTTTTCCACCCAAGTCTTCATCTTGTCTATATCCTGATGTGACCTACAATGATCTTCTACACTAGCCACAATTTCTCCAACCTTCGTATCATCCGCAAACTTACTGACATCCCTCTACTTCTTTGTCTGGGTCCTTTATAAAAATCACAAAGAGCAGGAATCTTAGAGGAGATCCTTGCAGAACACCACTAGTCACTGATCTCCAGCAGAATACATTCCATTTACAGTAAAAGTCTAAAATTCCAGATCCCAGAAATCTCGGCTTTCAAACTTTATAAATTTAGCGGGCTTTTATGTGCGTAAGTGCCACAGATACACAGCAGCAACAAGCAACCAGGCTTAATACAGGTAATCTTATGATAAAGAAATTCATTTGTATAATGCATTTTTCTATTACAATGTTCATTTTAAACATAGTTTCAAGCATTACACGGTCTTTCTTTTGGAGTGAAAACAATTTGATGTTTACATTTTTGTCAAGAGTTGACTTTATTTTTCTTTAAATCTGCTCGTTTTAATAAATGAAGCTAATGAATAAACTTTCACAATTTCCCTGTTCCTCTTTTCTTTATTTCTCCTTAAATTTGAATTTTAAAAGTACTGCCCGAGAATCTGGAAAATCCCCGATCAGATCGGATTTTTGGACTTTTACTATACTACTACCTTCTGCTTTCTGCAGGCAAGCCAACTCTGATTCCACACAGCCAAGGGCCCATGGATCCTATGCCTCATGACTTTCTGAACGAGTCTACCATGGGGAAACTTGTTAAATGCTTTACTAAAATCCATATACACTACATCTACTGCCCTATCTTCATCAATTACTTTTGCTACCTTTTCAAAACACTCAATCAGGCTTGTGAGGTATGACCTGTCCCTCACAAAGCCATGCTCACTATTCCTGAGAAAACTATACTTTTCTAAATGTTTGTAAATCCTGTCCCTAAGAATCCTCCACAAGAGTTTGCTCTGTTTTAAAAATCACAACTCGTTTTTAGCCATAACAATATGGCTACTGGCTACACAATGTGAATTCAGAGAAATTAACTGATTCGTAGTGACACTTGGTGGTCACCATCTGTACCTACAAGTAAACTTGTTTTATTTTGGGATGAACTATTATACACAAAACATAAACTCAAGTTTTGCAGCTAAATTTACATGACACATTATATGGGAAATCTCTGCCAAATCTGGAATGTTAATGTATTTTATCACCAGAACAATGAGATGCGGAATTTTTTTAGTGCAATTTGAAATGGATTGGTTTGACAGCAAGCAATATTAAGGGGTATAGATCAATAATTAATTGAAAGACTTCATTAGTTTGGAAGACGTAGATATAATTTGAAGGTTACTGATTCATAATCAAACAGGTCCTGGAGATGGGGTCTTCAGTGAATAGCTGAGGCAGAGGCTCTTGAGGAATCAGAACATCAGGGTAGTCAGGATTAGAGCAGAGGCCATTGATGTGTCAGGGCCTTGAGAGATTAGAAGGTTGGGATTAGAGGCAATCAAGGAGATTGTCAAACAATGGTGAGGATTGTGTGAGTGAAACACAAAAGTCTGCAGACTGCAGATTGCAGTAAATACTCAGTGCTGGAGAAACTCAGCAGGTCACTCAGAGTCTGTGGAGACAAAGAAATTGGACCTGCTCACATCTAGGAATTATCCGAGAAGAGGGGGGAAAAGAAAAAGATGGGTCGGATTTGTCAGTCCTGTGGTGAAGACAATAGGTCAGATCACTTTACAGTTTAATGAAGTTTGCTCACCTTCTGTATCTTTGTACCTTTTCCATTACTTTTCTGAACCTGAAACAATATGATCACTGCTCAAACCTCCTCCACTCTTCTTTATAAGAACATGAGAAATTGGAGCAGGGAGTAGGCCAAATATCTTCTTTGTTCCATAGATCCACTCTGATGTGACTTTCTCAAAGACACTTCATGCCAAATCCTAACTATTTTTAATTTCATTTCAGTACAAAAATTTATATACCTGAGACGTGAATATATTGAACAAGTCCACATCCATATGTGAAACATGGGTCTTCACTCACCCATAAGATCTGCTTCAGAGTCACTCAAATAGGACCTCACTCAGGATGTTCCAATTGAGAATGGGAAGAGTCACTCAGTTGGTCATCTGTTTTGCTTTCTTTCCACCCCCACCTCCCTCAAAAATAACCTTCCCTCACCACTGGATCTTGTAACATTCATCATTCACTCTCCCATCAACTCATGGAGCTGCTGATCCAACTATCTTCAGACCACTAACCCCAACTCTTCAAAATCTTGCTTGAAAACCCTACTTGCATGATCAATGCCCTCTTGATTGCTGAACCCATACCTTCTGTTGACTATACCACATTATCCATCACACTTCTCTACCTCAACAATGATCCTGCAGCCAACCATTTTCACTTTGCTTCAACATTGACTACACCCTTCCCAGTCCCAAACCTCTCCTACCCCGAAGCTTTTGTGCTTTGTTGATTCATAGATCAGACCATCTATGGACTCAGGCCATTGGATTTGCCTGCATTAGTCCCACTGACACCAATCCTGAGCGATGTTTAGGCTACTAGCTCAGACAATGAAAATTGGTACCAATACATAATGGTGCAACTTCAACCAATGCCCACACCCTTCAATTTCTTACCTAACCTTCATGTACTGGGAAAAGAGTACATTGAATTGTTATGGAAGAAATTTTATGAAGATTAACACTGTCACTCTGTGAAAGAAAGTTTGTGATGTAACTTTGACATTGGCACAAACATAGTTGGCGAATAGTTCTTTTTCTATTCAGCAAGATATTATTTCGAAGTTAAGCCTTTATAATACTTTTTAAAATCTTTTAATTAAATGAAAAAAAAATCAGTTGCTCTAACCTCTCCTACTAAACAAGGTTGAATTAATATTATTAGCAGACTTAAAAATCAAACAGCGACCTCCGGAGGTCGAGGAAACCACACCAATCTACCACGTCCATGTACCTTAATTATTCAAATTGTGATAATAAACATAAATGGACCCCATGTCTTATCAAACATGACCTTAATTTTCTTGTCATTACATCTAATTTTCTCTAGACTCAAAAAGGACATGGTATTCTGTAATCAATGCAAGTGGGTAGGTGGAAAACCGTCTTTCCATTTCAACAGGATTTCTCTTCGGGCCAGCAAATGTAGAAAATGCTAAAACTTGTCTTTGATTTGAAGTTAAATTTATATTTTCATCCTTGGAGAAACCAAATATTGCGATTAACGGACCGGCTTCAAGATTGACCCTGACGATGTCCGAAAAGGTTTTAAAAATATCTGTCCAAAATTTTCCTAATTTGGGACAGGACCAAAACATATGTATCAAAGAGGCTTCAAAAATTTTACATTTATCACAGAATGGATTGATATCAGGATAAATTTGAGACAGTTTAACATAAGAAAAGTGTACTCTATGTACCACTTTAAATTGAATCAAACTGTGTCTAGCACACAGAGAAGAATTATTAATAAGGTCCTCTTGTCTTCAATCTTCCTCAGAGAAGGATAAATTGAGATTGTTCTCCCATTCAATTATGATCTGAATTAAGTTGTCTTTATATTCAATATTTTATAATATAGTAAATATTATACCTTTATGTACAAAATGTAGTTTAAAAAGTTCATCTATAAAATTCAGATCAAGAAGCCATGGAAATTCTGAAAGTTTAAATCGAATAAAAATCCTAATTTGGTAATACCTAAAGAAAATTAAATTGCACCAGCAATTGTTGTAAAGATGCAAAGTTTTGTTGAATAAAAAGACCTTTAAAGCTTTTAATCCCTAGCTGATTCCATTCTTCATAACCTGCATCTAAGATGGAGGGCTGGAAATGATGATTAGACCAGCACCTCCTCCCCGTCCACAACGACCTCCCTGTAGCCAACCATTTCAATTCTGAGTCACACTCTCAAGCTCACATGACTGTCCATGGCCTTTCATTCTACCCCACCCTGACCACCTGCAGATTGGAGGAACGAAACCTCATTTTTCATCTAGGCATCCTCCAACCCCAGGGCATGAACAGCGAATTCACTGCATTCCACTAAATAACTTGTTTCCCTCCCCCCCCTCCCCCTTTAACTAGTTATTCTAGTTCCTACTTCCTTTCTCTCTCCACCTAGCCTTGACTCCTTCCCCGGCCACTTCCGGCGGTGTTTCTCCTTCCCTTCTCCACCTATCATCTCCCACCCTCACCACCCCACCTGACCTCTCTCATGTCCCCCTCACCTCGATGACAGGTTCAAGCCCAAAACATTGGTGATGTATCTTTACATTTGCTACTTAAAGGCACTGTTTGACATGCTGAGTTTCTCCAGCATTTGTGCGTTTTTTCACTTAACCACAGTGTCTACAGAATCCTGTGTTTTACCACCATTAGACAAAATTGGAGTAGTGATGAATGAACCCAAATTCTTAGTTTCTGTCTCATTATTAAATTCTTTGTTTATTTTAGAATAGAAAAAGGTAAGGATGAGCCTAAAACTGCCCACATAAAAGTATTAAAAAAAAGATTTCAACTCCATTTAAACCCAGTTATCAAATTGTACCACAATAACATATTTCTTATATTTATTGCCCAATAATAGAATCTGAAATTGGGCAATGACAAATCTCTGACATTTCTTGTATTCTGAAGATACATTTTATTTAATCGAGCTTTCTTCCCTTGCCATATATATGACATAATAAATGATTCCAATGTATCAAAAAATAAATATTGGTAATGACTGAAATAAATATAAAAAATTTGGTAAGATAATCATTTTGACTGAATTAATATGACTAATCATAGACAGAGAGAGTAGTGACCATCCAGATAATATTATCTTAGTTTGATTAAATGAAGCTATAAAAATTTTTTTAAGAGGTTTTTAACGTTCTTAGTTATCATGATTCCTAGATATTTAAATTGTTCTTTCACTATCTTGAAAGGGAAATTAGAGTATAAAGTAAGAAAGCCCTCTAATGGTAACAATTCACTCTTATGTAAATTAAGTTTCTAGCTGGCAAACTTAATAAAGTGTGTAAGTAGCAAAAATATCTTTGGAATAGAAGTCTCTGGGCTAGATACAAAAAGAAAAAAAAGATAATCTGCATATAAAGATAGCCTATGTTCAATTGTCCCTCTAAATAACCCCTTAAAATCTTCATTGGCACGTAAAGCAACAGCTAGCATTTCCACCACTAGATCAACGAGCAGAGGGCAACACTATCTAGTACCTCAATATAAGTTTAAAAACTTTAATTGTTGGAAATCAGGATGAATTGAAGCTATTGGAGATGCATATAAACGTTTTATTCATGGAATAAAATCGGGGACAAAATTCAATCTTGCTAAGGTAGCAAACCATTCTACCCTATCAAATGCCTTTTCAGCATCTAAAGAGGGAATGCATTCATTAGAATGAGTGGAAGGAGAGCAATATTCAATAGTCTATGAAAGTTATAATAAGAATATCTATTTTTGATAAATCCAGTTTGATCTATATTTATCATTTCAGGCAGAATATTCTATAATCTATGACCAAAGATCTTTGATAAGATCTTCATGTCAACATTAAGTAATGAGAAAGATCTATAGGATGCACAATCCTCTGGATCTTCCCTTATTTTAAGATCACTGAAATTGAAGCCTCAGTATATGAAGGAAGTAATTTTCCTTATTGAAATGATTCATTCAATAGTAAACTTAACTGCGGAGCAAATTCTTCGGAAAATAATTTATCAACCGGAAACCCATATATGAGGATCAATTACTTTTTAATAGATAATCAATTGATTAATATGACCAGAACTTGTGAAAATACTGTTATAGTTATTTCAGATCATGCCCCAATAATTTTCAATTTGGAATTTCCCAATATTGCAGTGACTAAAAAACAATGGTGATTTAACACTACTCAAAGATTTTTTGATTTTTCTAGAAAAAGAAACACAATTTTTCTTCACTGTTAATTCAACTCCAGAAATCTCCAATTTGATAGTATGGGATACAATGAAAGCCTACTTATGTGGTCAAATAATTTAATATACAGCTAGTATAAATAAAAAGACAAGGAAAGAAAGAATGGATTTGATTAATCAGATCAAACAGATTGATTTACAATTTGAGCAAAATAAAGACCCAGAGTTATATAACAGAAGAAATGAAATTAAAACTAAATTTGATTTATTTTCTACCCATCCAATTGAATAACAGAGATTGAGGACTAAAAGTCAATTCTATATTTATGGGCAGAAATCTAGTAAATTTTGGCTAAAATTAATAGGATACATCTCCCCTGTGATACAACAACCACTAATTACTTTAAAATAAATGACATTTTTAGAGATTACTATATTAAACTTTATTCTTCTGAGTTTAATAATGAACAAGATTTGATGAAGTTTTTTTTGATCATTTGAATTTACCTCTTCTTTCTCTTGAAAACCAGGAAAGTTTGGAGGCTCCAATATCCTAAGAGGAATTGCAAAAGGCAATATCTTCTTTACAATTGGGGAAATCTATGGGACCTGATGGGTTTCTGATTGAATATTATTCATAGAAGTTAAGCTTTAACAGTTGTCATGGGCGCTAACAGTGGTTGTTTATTTATTTTTTTTTAAAATTTTTTATTTTTCACACCATAAATCACAATAGCCATGATATACACTTTTTCTTTTCCACACATTTACAGTGACTTTTTCTCCCTCCCCCCTCCCTCCTCCCAAGCCACCCCCCCACCCCCCCCCCCCCTCTCATCCATTTTAGGTATACAATCTAGGTTGCATTAATTCAGTTAGACAATGTTGTCATTCAACAAAAATACACCAGAAATTCTACTGAGTCCATTCTTTTCTTTTCTTCTCCTTCCATCAACTTAGGTAATGTTTGTTCCCGGTAGGTTTTCGCTATTGTATTTAATGTAAGGCTCCCATACTTGTTCGAATATTTCAATATTATTTCTTAAACTATATGTTATTTTTTCTAATGGAATACATTTATTCATTTCTATATACCATTGTTGTATTTTCAAATTATCTTCCAATTTCCAGGTTGACATAATACATTTTTTTGCTACGGCTAGGGCTATCTTGACAAATCTTTTTTGTGCATCTTCCAAGTCAATTCCAAATTCTTTATTTTTTATGTTACTTAGGAGAAAGATCTCTGGATTCTTTGGTATATTGTTTTCTGTTATTTTATTTAATATCTGATTGAGATCATCCCAAAATTTTTCTACTCTCTCACATGTCCAGATTGCATGAATTGTTGTTCCCCTTTCTTTTTTACATTGAAAACATCTATCAGATACTGTTGGGTCCCATTTATTTAACTTTTGCGGTGTAATGTATAGTCTGTGTAACCAATTATATTGTACCATACGCAGCCTCGTATTTATTGTATTTCTCATCGTTCCAGAGCATAACTTCTCCCATGTTTCCTTTTTTATCTTTATATTTAAATCTTGTTCCCATTTTTGTTTAGTTTTACCATTTGTTTCCTCATTTTCCTTTTCTTGCAGTTTAATATACATATTTTTTATAAATCTTTTGACTAACATTGTATCTGTAATCACATATTCAAGGTTACTTCCCTCTGGTAAACTCAAGTTGCTTCCTAATTTATCTTTCAAGTAGCTAACAGTGGTTGTTGATGTTAACAGCGATTATTGATTCTCTCCTTCATATCAGACCAAACTAAGATTTTAATACAAAAATTGTAGTAAAGGTCTTGTAGTTTCCATGTTGTAATCTTATTTACTGCAACAGCTTGTTTGTCTCTCTGTATAAATATACATGCTTTTAGATTTTGGAGTTAGTAAGTCGTGGAAATTGCCACCTGCTCCCCTCAATATACCATGTGAAACGATACTCTAGGTCTTTGAATCAGTTAACTTCATTAACAATGGAACTTGTGTTAACTTGCACCTATCAATTACTTCACTAAATTCAAGAGGTACCTCAATTTAACTACTTCAAAGTACTGACATCTTCAAAGCTGGTACCAAATTGAAAAGAGACACTGGAGAGCGTATTGCTGATTCGTACTGAGGAAACCTCTTGCTATTTGAAAAGAGTAGAAACAATTAAGGAAACATAATTATTGTAATTCAAATGATTTTCTACATTATTCCCAAAGTTTAGTCAACTACAATAAACTACATCAAATATAATACCTTTAAAGCAAAGAGATATTGCATAAATTTGGCTTGCAAGGTGTGCAGCGCCTGCAATATTTATATTTGGACTGTGATTTACTTCAATGGTCAACTCGAATACATATATTGCAGTATAACCATAGGCAATAAAAAGGTAACAAAAACAGCAAGGGGTGTTAATGAGAAGCAACATATTAATCTGCATTAATATTGCAGGGGTGCTAGTGGGAGATGATGCAGGTTGTAATTTTTCTATAATGATTTCAAATCACCTGCTAGACTAATTTTATAGGGCAGAGCATATTGAAAATATGTATGCCGTAAATCATCAGTTAAAGATCAATTATTTTCACATTTATTGTGTCAGCTCTTAGCCCACTGTATGTGGCCTGACCCAGAAAATGAACCAATCCTTTCCTAATTTCCACATTGTACATTCAATTTTTTCAGCACTGTATTTAAAATGCAAATCTAGTCCGAAAGGTGAACAGTTCTCAGCAAAAAAAACACTTCGGTCTTTCCGTCAACAGCAGGTAAAAGTATATTTCTCGCAATGGAAGATAAGCATGACAAATGAGATGATTAAATTTAAGTGGCTTATCACTCCATGTCTCCTAGCAAGTTCAAGGTAAGGCAAAAAATAGAAGACACTCAATTTCTTCAATTCACCCCCAAAAATTACACAATTTTATTTAAGCATGATCGCAGGTTACAAGTAACCTAACTCAGCAAATATATTTTCCCTACTCTGCAATAATTATTCTGTCTTTAGAAATAATGGATCTAATCACCCGTTTATGTCTTTGCAGGGCAGTTTTTACTGAGCATAGTGACTGGAAACAAAAAAATTCATCAGCCTGATATTTAACCCTGTTTTTATCTCTCTCAACCTGCCAAACATTCCTATGATTCATCACTTTATTTTGGATTTTCAGCATCTGCAATATCTTGCTATTGAATTATGATTTGCTGTGATCATTCAATGTTCTGTATATATAATACCGGATTTCAAATTTATTGTCAGAGTACATACAAGGCATCACATACAACCCTGAGATTCCTTTTTTTTCTGTGGGCACGGCAGAATCACCACTAACTGGTAGTGCAAAAAAATAAACTGTATACAGCCTAAAACATATAAATAAACAAAAAAATGGAAACAGATAATGAATGTAAACAAACTGACTGTGCAATACAGAGAGAACAAAAAAGAAAATCAATAAAGTGCACAAATCCCCCTTAAATGAGTCTCTGATTGACCCATCGGCGTCAGTTAGATGCAAAGAGGATCAATGGTTCTTTCATGGGTATGTGGATGTGAATAAGTTGCAGAGGGGTACAGTGAAATAAAGATGCATATACATTTGTGCTGGAGTGGATTTCAACAGGAAGCATTCAATCTGAGCATTACCTCAGGAATGTATGTGTATGTCATGGAAAGTTCTCATCTAATTCATCGGGACAGAAATGGCAGCTCAATATTCCTGTATTTTGTGGTTTTAGACAGGAGAGAGAAGGTGAAAGACAAGGAGGTATAACATTTCTAATCAGGGGGAGTTTCACATCTGCATTCAGAGAGGATATATTGTTGGACACAACTACTGAGGCAGTGTGGGCAGAGATCAGAAATAAGAAAGGTGCAATCGCTCCAATAGGGCTGCACCATTACACCCCCACCCCCACCCCAATAGCCACCAGGTGATGGAGGAAAAAATGTATGGACAGATTATGGAAAACAATGAAGCTGTCATAGTGGGAGACTTTAATTTCCCCAATATTGACCTTAATGCCTTAGGTGGGGGAGTATTTGTTAGGTGCATCCAAAAGTTTATCTTGAAGCAGTATGTCGACAGACCAACCAGGCGGGGGTCTTTGTATTTGTTGTCTTGGCAAATAAGCACAGTCAGGTAATTGGAGTTTCAGTGGGGGAATATTTTGAACATAGTGTTCGCTCTTCCTTAAGCTTCAAGATAATTATGAGCAAGAAAAAGCATGGGCGTTGTTTAAAAGTACTAAACTGGGGGAAGGCAAATTATGACACAATTGAACAGCAACTATTAAGAGTAAATGGGGAGCAGTTGTAATTGGGCAAGCCCACTATGACACAAGGCAATTGTTTAAAGACCAACTAATTAGAGTCCAGGACTGACATGTACAAGTGTGAATGGATGATAGGGATAACAAGGTATGAGAACTTGAAAGATGAGAGAGGCCAAAAAGAAAAAGGAAGCACATGCAAGGTTCAGGAATCCATAATCAGGGTCTTGGAGTAATATAAAGACTTGGAAAAAAATCTCAAGCAGGGCATTAGGAAGGACAAAAGGAAGTGTTATGCCTCTGGAGTTATGCGGGAGGCTTATTAAATAGCTTAGATGAGTAAGTTTCAAATAACAGAAGAGATTTTATTTACTGATGTCTTTCATCTTCTCAGGAAACTGCTCTCACACCCACATATACATACTGACCCACAGTTACTACAGTGAGAAGGGTGTATTCTTACACAGTTACAAAATAGTTCACATTATCTTGACTATATAACGCGAAGCATCAAATGTTCTTGATGAGTAGGACTAAAGAAAATCCCAAGGCATTGTCCCACGTACCTCTTGAATGTTTCATTTTTCTTTGGTGAACTGTGTTCATCAAATATCTTGATGACCTTGTGGAACTTATCCTAGTCTTCTGCCTCAGCAAAAATAAATGTATTGAAAACCTCTAGTGCTTGAGGTCCCACCATGGTAAGTAGCAGAGCAATCTTCCATGCATCAGGTTTGCTATCGAGTCCAATGGTTTGCAGGTACAGCGTATATCTTTGTTTGAATAACCTCCACTCATGATTGACATTTCCAGTCCAATTTATAGCATCAGGAACATTCACACTTTCCTTATTTTTTCTACTGATATCGATTGATTCTCACTCCTAGTACCTTTATTGTATAAAGAAACTTGGATTCTTTTTAAACAACTATACTTTATTAATTATAGAACTCTTGACCATGTGGAGGCATCCATCTTGAATCCACAAGCTGCAAAAAAACTAGTTTCTGATTCCCTCTAGTGGTCAGGAGTATCACTAGCACTCTATCACCACACTATCATAAGAAGGTTGATATTTTGGAATTTAAACAAATTTCTAACTGACACTTCTTATATCATTTGAAAAAGAATTTTTAACCTGTGGAAATTAGCTTTATAAGAATCCTCTTTGATTTCATGGAAAGTTTTTCATTGGTATGTATTCATGCTGTGATTGATTATTTTCATAATTCTTATGCCAATGCAAAGATACATTAGACAGTATAAAGCACTCGTATATCTGTACTTAGGACTGTATTTAAAGATTTTAATAAGTGGGGTCTTATTGTACGATATCTATTTCCAGCATTACCCTACACAAGTGTGGTTTCCTTTTTTGAGTTCACCACATCACTTCATTCAAAGAGTAGCTCATCAATTTAAATGAGAGATGGAGGCGGAAATGTCCTGCATATTCATTTAAATATCGTGGAAAAACAATTCAGGGCATTGTGGTGAATTTTCCTGCAACCTGAAGGAAAACATTTTAATTCCTCCAAAAAGAGTTATCACTATTCAAATGAACTATAAATAAAGAGAGCTACCACATATTTCCATACCATGTGCCCATTTAATTCTAAGGCAGCTTCAAAAATACAGAGCATCATCCTTCAAGTTCTTCTTTCTAAGATAATTTTCTTTATAATTAGCAAATAAAATGCCACGAGCATCATTTGCATAATAATTGTAAAAAATGAGTTAATGACGCCTTATACCTTCTCTGAATAAGAATGATCATAAAGTTAATTGTGAAATTAATTTGTTCAGATTGGGTTAAGAATCAGGTGTCACATTATAACAATGGGTAAAGATGTACTCTTGCAATCTTCTTAAGACTAGAGGAACAATACAGCAATTCTGGAAGCTGTATTTTAGGCTCTGATTTAACAATATGATTACAGGTTGGGGATTAGAGATAGCTATTGTAGCAGGCTGCACCATTCAGCCTTCATTACTGATTTTATACCTGTGAATCCCCCTATGGAGGAATGTATTAACTTGAGCAATATGAGAGGCAAACAAGTGAAGGCCAACAGAAGAGAAAGTTGTTTGTAAAATCATTGCTTGCAGGTTATAGAAAGCACTGACAGAAGTCTCACAGCAGTTTGGTCAGTTGGCCTTTTGACCAGACCATAGGAAAGTCAATGCTGACATAATTTTATAAGCGCTAGTACCATTCATGCTGTTAAAAACACAAAGAAATACTGGATGAGCTCACCCAGTCTTGCAGCCATAGGAGATAGATACATTACCGCTGTTTCGACCCAAAGTCCTTCTTCAAGGCACAAACAAAACGCAGCCAGGCATCTGAATTAAAGACTGGAGAGAGAAGGGGGGGGGGGGGGGAGAATGGGGAGGGGGAGGAGTCCAGACCAACAGCCATAAGGTGTTAATTAAATATAAGAGGAAAGACAAGAATTAAATTTAGCTTTGTGAAAGGAGGCAGAGGGAAGGTGGGGGGGGGGGGGGTGGTGAGGGAGAGAGAGAGAGAGAGAGAGAGAGAGAGAGAAAGAGAGAGAGAGAGAAAATATTAGATAAAAGGAGACAGGAAGAAGATGATGGGAGGGTTGGGTTTAATAGAAACAGAAGCAGTCAATATTAATCCAGTCAGAGGGTTCCCTGATGGAAGATGAGGTGTTGTTCCTTCAGTTTACAGGTGCTCTCAGACTGGCAGTGCATGAGGCCATGGACAAATATGTCTGCAAGAAAATGGAATGAGGAAATGAAATAGATCTACACTATTGCTGCGGACAGATTGGAGGTGCTCAACAAAGTGATCTCCCTGTCTGCTGTAGAGGAGACCACAACGGAAGCACTGGATGCAGTAGATGACCCCTCACACTTCACAAGTGAAGTGTTGTTTGTTCAGTTAATGGAACTGGCAATAGAATGTAGTTGTATTGTTCACCATAATACACTGCTTCGAAAATTACTACAGATATGCGATCTACTCAATTTCAGGGACCAGTGATAGAAAATGGCTGTACAGTGGGATTGGTGACGTAGTGGAAGGAAGAAAGTGATAAGCCATAATAACATTACTATTGAACAATAAGGCCGTGCCTCTTGATTCTAATGACAATAACAATAATAAAAACAAGAACACAACCATCAAAGCCCAGTAAAAATAACCATTGCCATCACCAAACATATTCATTGCAGGAAATCCCATTCGATGCTCTTATCTGGAGATACTATAAAAGTAATACCTTTCCCTAAAAAAAGAGAATTGAATTTGGAAACCTCACAGGCAGCTGTGTGTCTTTGAATTTTATTTTGATGGATAGCTTTAATTAATTCTTGAAGTTTCTGTACTTTTTTCATCTCCTGTTCCAGCTTGGATCACAAAAAAAATGCTTGCTTGCCCATTCTGTCCATAACCTCGGGCGGGAGTATTACCCACATGTACAGCTTTATTTTATATAAATATGGAAGCTGAAGGCAGCTGTTGTTTTTTGGCTTTGAAATAGTCTTAGTGAGGAATCATTTTTGTGGGAAAACTTTTTTAAAATCTCCGACAACAGCAGAAACTCAAGAAAAATGATGAAATCCCCAAGGTTCAACCCCCAATATCCTGCTGCAGTTTTCATTCTGTTCTGCTCTTTGGATTGATTGATACAAAGTAAGTATGTTTCAACCCAAATTTTGAGAATTGTTGAATTTCCACTGATTTCAGAGATTTCAAGGTAATCACAGCAAGCCAGGCTATTTACTATAAATATAGTCATAAAGAACAGTATTCATTGTTTGACATTGCGACAAATCTAAGGGATTTGTTTCAGTGCCTAAATGCTAACTGTATGGCAAACCTGAACAAAAGATCACATGATACTCATTGCTTTGTTGCTGTGAATTGCAGTACTTCCTTCTCATGCAGGGTCTATTGCGCACCTTTCAGAACATAGCACAGCAGATCGCCAAACTAATGGCTGACTATTGTAACGTCCACAATCTGCAAACCACCCCAGCAAATGAAGGACAGAAGCTGGAAGGAAACTTGAGGAAAGAGTTAAGGAGGGGGAAGCAAAGGGTGAGGGAGAAATGGAAAGGATGAGGCACTGTGGGATAATCAGGGAACAAACAGATTGCAAGTGCACTACCCTGCAATAATGTACTTGCCATGTAATCCCCCCACCAATACAGTATGTGCCCAGCCATATTACTCCATTCTGTACCCATTAAACATTCCAAATCATATGCATGTAGATAATTGGGATAAACAACATACAATCATCAAATAGTCACCTTTCTTTGACATTTGCCTTTTATGTGACTATCTGTCCCAGAGCAGCATAATTGATGGAATGCTGTTGAATTAGCATGTAGGAAGCTATAGGTGGTCTCTCAGGACAACTGCAAGCAACCTGGTTCAGCTGACAGGCAATGGCAGGGGCATTCAGATTTCAAATTTATTGTCAGAGTACAAACATGACATGGCATCAATCCCTGAGATTCTTTTTTCTGTGGGTGCAGCAGAATTATCACTATGGGCAATGCAAAAAAAAACAGTACACAGCATATACATGTAAACATATAAAGAAATGTGTAAACAGATAATAAATGTAAACAAACCGACTATGCAATACAGATAAAATTTAAAAAAATTAAAGTGTATAAGAGTCTTCAAATGAGTCTCTGATTGAGTTTGTTGTTGAGGAGTCTGATGGTGGAGGGGGTAACAGGTGTTCTCTGAACCTGTTGGTACGAGCCTTGTGGCACCTACACCTCTTTCCTGATTGCAGCAACGAGAGCAGAGCAAGTACTGGATAATGTGGATCCGCTCTCTGACAGCAGTGTTCCCTGTAGATGTTCTCGAAGGTGGGGAGGCTTTTGCCTGTGATGTCTTGGGCTGTGACCACTACCTTTTACTGTGCTTTACACTCAGGGGAATTGGTTCCCCATACCAGACCGTGATTCAGCCAGTCAGCACACATTCCACTGCACACCTGTAGAAATTTGCCAGGGTTTCTGGTGTTGTGCCAAGCTTCCACAAACTCCTGAGGAAGTAGAAGTCCTGACATGCCTTCTTCATGATGTCATTTGTGTGTTGGGTCCAGGAAAGATCCTCCAAGATAGTGACTTTGTTCACCCTTGCACCTCTGATCCTCCACTGTACATCTCTGGTTTTTCCTTATTGAAGTCAACAATCAACTCCTTAATTTTGGTGATATTGAATTGTTGGTGCACCAATCAGCCAAATTTTCAATCTCCATCCTGTATGCTGAGTCATTGCCCCTATTTATACAACCACTACCATGGTATCATCCACAAATTTGTGGATGGTGTTGCTGTTGTACCAAGCCACTCCGTCATAGGTGTATAGCAAGTAGAGCAGGGGCTAAGAACACAGCCCAGTGGTGCACCAGTATCGAAGGAGATTGTGGAGGAGATGTTCTTACCAATCTTCACTCATTGTGGTTTGAAGGTGAGAAAATCCAGGATTTAATTACAGAGTTGGGTGTTGAGTCTCAAGGCTTGGATTTTCCCAGAGTGGCACCTCAGCCATTCTGGTAATGTGTTGGAGGGCATATTGCATGGCACTGTTGTTACATCATAAAAGCCTGTGTGAAGACCAGCTTCCAGAGACACAGCAGCAGTTTCAGATTTCAATGCTGCAAGCTGACCTCGACTAGCATATGATTAATCTCCTCCTGCAGCATCCAAGCCTTGAGAGGCTTCTGCAGGCTTGTAACTGAATGCAAGGCATTGGCTCATGGTTTGGTCTCAATTTAAAATTGAGCTGAACGTTGTTTTGGTTCTGGAAAGGACCAAGCATGACTGGAGTCAGACCTCCTCATCCATTGCTCACCGGATTTCAGGCATGCACAATTACTTCATACCAACAATCTCCAATGAAACATACATCTTAGTCATCTCCAGCAGAACTGAGTGACCTCATCTCTGGAGAGATAGCGCAGGAATACTCACCCCTCCACCCTGAGCTGAAGGCTACTGGTACTCGCTGATTCACTGTGTGAAGACAGCAATCAAATCGATGTCTGCAGTATATGCAGTGCTGGTGTCTGAGATGAAAGTTGTGAGTGCCAGATGAAGTGAGACTGCACCCTGTTCATCACTATTCTGTTCCTCATTCACCATTACCTAGGTAGTTGTGATTTCTTGCTATAAGATTGAGTTACTGGTCTGGTTAAAATTAACATAGGGAGGTGAATGAGGGTTTGAACGTGTGTAGATACAACATTTGCTTACGATGCAAAAAAAAAAAATTGAAGAAGGGGGATTACGATGTGGGGAACTGGAGTAAGTATGAACATCTAACACAATGTTCTCTTCACCATTGCTTGCACCAATAACAACCCGTACTTTCTCCTCAATGGAATTGAGTCAGACCCTTGCTGATTTATTATTGCTGTCTATAGACAGGGGGAGAATGCATTTGAGTGTCTTGCATTGAGCCTGGTGTGAGTGAACAGCTGGGAAAGTGTGGAAGCTGTAGGAAAGAGAAGTTTGAAGTAAAGCTATGTCCTCAGTGGGTTGTCTAAATGTTGGGCCATCCCAAACTGATCAAGTTTATTGGGAGGTAAACGTTTGGGATTGTATTCCATTAATCCCTCAGATTGGAGTTTGATGCTAATGACGCAGTTAGAGGAAAATGACTTCATGATATTTATCACCCAGTTCCTCCACCATTGACATCCTAGGGAGCACTACTGACCAACAGTTCAACTGTACCAGCACAACAATCCCACTGCTCCATGAGGCCAAGTATTCTGTGGTAGCTCGCCTGTTTACACCCTATGGACTTCCCATTATCTACAAAGCACAAAATCAGGAGTATAATGGAGTAATCTTCATCTGACTAGATCACTGCAGTTCCAACAACTTTCAAGAAGCTGAATAACATTTGCGACCCATGGGCAGTGAGACAGCTGAATAACTGATGAACAACTCTGAGATTCCTCCAATTATTACAAATATTTATGTTAAATATATGTGTACATATACTGAATGTATGTTTACTCTATTTTGCACTGTGGATCAAAGAATGCGGTTTCATCAGATGATAAGTAAACTTGAACTTGACTAAGCAGCTGCTAGCCACACCTGAGCCATTAATTGTCTCCTTGATCAGCTCACAGTGGCTCCAGTGTATACCACCTACAAAATGTCCCACAATTGCTTACTTCAACAGCACCTTCCAAACTTCTGGCTTGTAGAACCCAGAAGAACAAGGGCAAATGGCACATGGGAACACTTTCAGCTGCAGGTTCTCCTCCAATCACACACCTCCTATCTAAATCCTGGAATTGCCTTCCCAATAGAACGGTTGGAATGCTATTACCAGGAAGACTGCAATGATTCAACATGAATATTTCAATCAAAGCATTCACTCAGCGGTGTAAGATTTTAAAATTTCTTACAGAAATGTATCCATACCATTGTCCATCAGTTGCTACCTCCTCCTTTTGCCTCTTCACAGCTGGAAGGCTTCCTGAATCTCCATGCCATAGTTTCAAATAAATCCTGTGTAGTCAAATCCAAAAATCAAGGTTTCCACTTTCACCTGTTTTCTGCCACCTTTTCTTCCAAATTTCCAAGAACTCTAGAATGACTCTGTGAATGCCACAAAGCCTTTTCACTGTACGAGCCACATACATGATCTTATTTAGCCCTTGAACTAATGTCAACTATGCTGGAACCAACATCCATACATTAAAGCAACAGTCTGTTTAACACTGATTTTAATAATCTCACAGCACACACGTTTCAGGTCTGGCATGAGATCTAATAGGTCCAAATAAAGAGTGCATCACAAACGTGAGACCCAATTTTCAAGAACTTCCAATTTTGTCCTTAATTTACCTTGGATAAAGTGTCATAATTTTGTGACTTTAGATTATGGGGCGTTAGCGTCAGTTTCTAAAAATGCAGTTAAGGTGCAAAAGAAAAAAATTAACTTCAAGATAAAAGGTGTGTTATATCTCAAATCCACTCAGCCACAGCCAGTAAAAATCAATTCAACAGGAGGAATTAGTACAGTACTGCGTGATACTGGTAATTACTGAAGAGCCCAGAGGGGAATTTTGTTTTGTTCTGATCATTCATCAGATATACGTAAGAGAACATGAGGTTGAAAATCCATTGGATTCAAATGTATTGAATTGAGTGGAGGGCTGTCATTTGGAGAGGAAGTTATAATTTCGTGAAGAGAATTTAATTTTCATTAAAAAAAAGAGACTGATTGCACAGGGGTGTGACGTCTGCGAGGAGAGCGGGAAACAATTAGCGGATTAGTGGGGTACTTACGGTAACTGGCAAGGACAATTAAATAGATGAGCAGCCAGTGAGTGAGTGGCCCAATGAGGGAGTGGGGAGTTCAGGCTTTGGCAAGCAGAGGATAAGGAAGTGCTCCCATTGGGGTACGGTTGGTAAGTTCATTTTTATTATTCTAATTTAAGAGTAGGTAATGGAGGCAATTAGGGTAGTCGAGTGCTCCAATTGCAGGATGTAGGAAGCCAGAGACAGCACAAATGTTTCTGATGAGTACACCTGCAAAAGGTGCATCCAGATGCAGCTCCTGGGAGACCGAGTTAGGAAACTGGAGTTGCAGCTGGATGAGCTTTGGATCATGAGGGAGGCATGAGTAATCATAGATAGGAGTCACAGGGAGACAGTCACCCCAAACAGACAGGAGTCAGCTAACTGGGTGACTGTGAGGGAAGGAGTAGGTGAGACAGATAGTGCAGAGTACCCTTATGGCTGTTCCCCTCAATAACATTTTAGTTACTGTTGAGACAGGGACAAGTTGGGGTGGCCAAGTCTCTGGCACAGAGACTGGCCCTTCGGCTCAGAAGGGAAAGGGGGGAAAAGAGGACTGCTCTTGTAATTGGGGACTCGTGGGTTAGGGGAGCAGATAGGAGGCTTGCTGAACAAGATCAGGGCTCCCGGTTGGTATGTTGCCTCCCGGGTGCCAAGGTAGGAATGTCTCTGATCAAATACATAGCATTCTGGTGGGGGAGGGTGAGCAGCCAGATGTCCTGGCCCATGTGGGGACCAATGACATAGATAAAAGTGGGGATAAGGTCTTGAAGAAAGAGTAAAGAGAGTTAGGGAAGAAGTTAAAAAAGTAGAACCTCAAGGGTGGTAATCTGGGGATTGCTGCCCATGCCACGCGCTAGAGAGGGTAGGAATAGGAAGGTGTGGTGGGTGAATGCATGGCTAAAGATTTAGTGCAGGGGTCAGGTGTTCAGATTTGTGGATCATTGGGATCTCTTCTGGGGAAGTCTGGCCTGTACGAAAAGAGTGGGCTGAACCTGAACTGGAAAGGGACCAGTATTCTGGACGGCAGGCTTGCTAGATCTGTTGGGGAGGATTTAAACTTGTTTGGCAAGAGTGTGGGAATCAGAATGAGAGGGCAGAGATTAGGGGAAAAGGACAACTAGATTTGAAGGGAGAGAGGAATGAGATTGTTAAAATTAATGAAGGGGGGGGGAGTAGTAAATGTAGATGGTATTCAAAGGAGTGAATGTGGGGGACATCCTCGCAGGGTATATATTTCAATGCAAGGAGCATTGTAAGTTGGATGATCTTAGAGCATGGATTTATACATGGAAAAGTGATATTGTAGCCATCAGTGAAACTTGGTTGCAGGAGGGGGATGATTGGCAGCTAAATGTTCCAGGATTCCGTTTCTTTAGGTGTAATAGAGCAGGGGAGAATGAAGGATGGAGGAGTCACATGGCTCATTTAAAAAAAAACATTACAGCAATGCTATGGCAAGATAGATTGGAAGGCTCATCCAGTGAGGTTATTTGGGTGGAAATGAGGAATGGGAAGGGCATGAAAACACTACTGGGGGTGTATTATAGACACCCTAATGGGCAGAGGAGCAAATATGTAAGGAGATAGTAAACATAAGGTGGAGATTGTATGAGATTTTAACTTTCCACACGTTGACTGGGATGTCCATATTGTAAAAAGACTGGATGGGTTTGAGCTTGTCAAATGTGTTCAGGGAAGTTTTCTAAATCAAAACATACCGGGGTCGTAGGTCATTTGGGTGCAATTTGGCAGCAAGGGCTCGTGAGCCGGAAGGGCCTGTTAACGTCTTGTATGTCTAAATTTAAATTTATATAAGCAAACTGTAAAATGTGAAAATCTTCAGGAAATCAGCCTGTGGAGAGAGAAACCGAGCCAATTCTAATGAAAGGTTATTGGCCTGCAACATTTAATTTGTTTTCCCACCACAGATGCTTCTGATTTGTTGTGAGTCAAATAATTACATAATTAACATAAGAAATATAACCTTTCATTTCACTCATGACAAGCTTCCAAAACCAACAGTCATTAGTTCAGAGTAGACATCATTGTTTCAGTGGGATTACCAGGGCCCTAACGGTTAATTTGACTTCCAGACAACTGTGTCTCAACAAATTGTATTTCTAGTCTCACACCGCGCGCTCAGTGAATGACCTAACATATTTTCTTTGTATAGAATATTATGCATCATTGGATGATTCAGCGCAAGTTGAAAATGGTGCACAAACACTTAACAATAGGGCCTGTGCTTATTCATGACTTACTGTAGTGTACAACACTAGCTTACTGCACACTTACTTAAGTCATCGACCTGAAACAGACAGAGTTCTACCAACATTTATATTAAATCAAAATAGAAATAAATTGCAGATGCTAGCTGGAAATCTGAAATAAGCAAAGTATCCTTGACATGAAACGTCAACTGTATTTCTCTTTCCACAGATGCTGTCTGACTGTTTCCAGCAGTTTTTTTATTTCATTTTGCACAAAGAAGCTTACACTGGAGAAAGCAAAGAATTGTCATTTTGTGTAACCAAGATACAAGTACATTTCCAATAAGTATGTTATTACTAAACATTGTTATAATTAAACATTGCCACTTGACATCTCTTTAAATTTTCAGAAAACATCTTGTTCTTCTAAATTATTAATGTGCAATGCCACATATTTGCATAGAAAACCTTTCCAATAGTGTGAAGAGAGCCCTGTCCTTGTACCACAGAGAAGCTCCGTGTGCGTCCGTTACACACGGCTGCTCATGCAGAACACAAAACATCAAAAATATATTTCTGCAAAGTCAGTCACCATCCTGGCCTTGACATTTCCAAATGATAGGAACTGAATGGATGCATAAGCAGTGTTCTGCCAAGGCACTGTCAGTTCTTTATTTCTATTCATATTAAACATTCTGGGAATTTTGACGTGATTTTTTTTTCCATTCATTCATGGGATGTGGGCTTCACAGGCTGAGCCAACATATATTATGCCCTCCATAATGTTTGGGACAAGTTTTTTCCTTTATATTCCCATGTGCTTCACAATTATCCATTTATAATCAAACAATCCATGTGTAGTTGAAATGCATATTCCAGATTTTATTCAAGATTATTTGTATACATCTTGGTCTGACCATTGCACTTTTTATACATTGTCCCCCTTTTTCAGGGCACCATAATGTTTGGGACATTTGGCTTTTGCAGGTGTTTGTGAGTACTCAGGTAGGTTTAATTGCTGCATTTGGGCAGATATAAGAGAGCGAGGATTGCTTCGAAGCCTTTGATCACCTTTGGAGTCTGTAGTTGCCATTTGTCTACATGAGGACTAGAGTTCTGCAAATGAAAGTCAAAGAGCTATTATGAGACTGTAAAACAAAAATAAAACAGTAAGAAATATCACCCAAACCTAAGGATTACCAAAATCAACAGTTTGGAACATCGTTAAGAAGAAAGATTATATGGTGAGCTCAGTAATCTCAAAGGGACTGGTATTCCAAGGAAGGCCTCCACTGCTGACGACAGAAGAATTCTCATCATAATGAAGAAAAATCAGATCAGGAACATTCTTCAGGAAGCAGATGTGGCAAACTAGTGGTTTTCATCTTGCAGTGTAGTCTTTGTATTTCTTTCCTGTTATCAGCAGTGGAGACCTTCCTTCGAATACCAGTCCCTTTGCGATTACTGAGTTCAATATCATTCTTCTTAATGATTTTGGTCATCCTAAGGTTTAGGTGATATCTTCTACTGTTTTTTTTCTTGCTTTTCAGCCTCATTACGGCCTTTTTGACTTTCATTATCACAACTCTGGCCCTCACGTTGATAAAAGGCAACTATAGACTCCAAAGGTGATCAAAAGCCTAGAAGTAAGCCAAGCTCTCTTATACCTGCACCAATGCAGCAATTCAACATACCTGAGTACTCACAAACACCTGTGAAGCCAAATGTCTCAAACATTATGGTGCCCTGAAATGAAAGAACTATGTATAAAAAGTGCTGTAATTTCTACATGGTCAAACCAAATTGTACACAAATGACCTTGAATAATATCTGGAATGTGCACTTTAACGACATTGATTCTATATGTAAAACTGTGGAGCGAGGGGGCAAATAAAAGAAAAAAGTGTCTATGTCCCAAACATTATGGAAGGCACTGTATAACTGTCCATCCTTAATTGCCCTTGAAAATGTGTGTAAATTTATTTCTAAGATGTATTACATATTCCATAGTGAGGGGCCAAAACCGGGCTTACCAAGATTGAGGGAGAGATGGGAGTCGGACTTGGGTACAATAATTAATGAAGAATGGCGACAGGACCTGTATCTGGGCAGTGTGATGGGGGTTGTCAACACCTGATACAAAATGGTCCTGCACCAGTTGTCCTGCACCTTACACCTCAGAAACTACACAGATCAAAGTCTGAGATTTCAGAACTGTGTTTCAGATGTGGTGGGAACTTTTTGGCTATGTTCAAAGATGAGACCTTTTTGGGAAGACCTCGGAGACATTCTAAAAAAAATTCACATAAGTGGCTTTTCCACAAGATCTGGAGCTGATCCTCTTGGGGGATATTGGAGAAGTGCAGTTTAGAGTGACTAAAACTTTATCTGTGAAGGTTGCTTTGGCGGTACCCAGGAAGCATTATGTGATTTCTTGGAAGTCTGACACACACGATGGAATATGGAAATGCAGAATGGCATTCCCCTGGAGAAAGTCACATATAATTTACAGAGGAAACATGACACATTCGTTAGAGAGTGGGAACTATAATTGCAGTACATTGATACTCAGATAGATTGATTTCCCCCCTTTCAATAGGGAAAAGGCAAAAATCATCCCAGTAAAGCCAAAGGTGTGAATACAGAAATGGGATTTGGTGCAGACGAGATGCCTTTTCTTTTCTTTTGGCTCCATTTTTTCTCTTTTGAGCTCCTTTTTTAAAGTTTTTTTTTGAATAGTGTAGCCCTTGTTATTTCTTTTCACTGCAGGTTCTGAGAGGGGTCATGTGCCCCACGATGATTAGGATTGAGGTGAGTTATTTGAATGTATTTGTTGAGGTGGATCGGGGGTTGGGTGGGGATCAATACTGACTCAGTGTATGTACATGAATGCTGGAGGAATGGCTTTGTTCACTGGATTTTGTAAGTCTGTGAAAAACAAAATAAAATATAAAAAAAGAAAAGGTGCTCGTGTTCACATGCTTTTTCTGTCATTGTCATTCTAGCTGGAAGAAGTCATGTGTTTGGAAGGCAATGTCTAAAGAGTCATGGTGAGTTTCTGCAGAGCAACGTGCTGATGGTTCAAAGTGCTGCATCCATGCCTAGAAGAGGGAATGTTGTGGAGGTATAAGGTGCGGAAAATGTTTTGATTGCTTTAGGCTCTGCCCTTGAAATTTCTTGTGATTATTACAGATGCTGAACAATAGGCTTTTCTGGATGACCTCAGTTTTAGTTGCAAAATGGGAAGATCAGATTGTCACTTGAGACTTGCCTTGCAAAACTGACACATCAAGTGAATCCAGATTTCAGATTTATTCAGTGCATGCATTACATCACATGCAACTCGATACTGATAGTCCTGGATAGAGCGGGGGAGGCTGGGACCAGAGGAAAAGCCTCAGAATATAAAAACATCCCTTTTGATGAAGAGGAATTTTTTTACCTAGAGGGTGGTGAATTTGAGGAATTCATTGCTGGAGAGAGCTCTGGAGGCCAAATCATTGGGGATATTTAAGTCAGAGATCAAAAAGATAATCATGGGTTATGGGGTGTAGGCAAGAGAATGGGTTGAAAAAGATAGTAAATTAGACATGATGGAATGGTGGGGTGAACGCAATGGACTGAATGGCCTAATTTCCCTCCAATGTCTTAAGGTCTTATCGTCACAAGGCTCCAATAGGTAGTAAATACTGCCAGGTCCACCACAGGCTCTGACCTCGCATCCATTGAATGTATCTATGGGAGGCACTCCCTCAAAAATATAGCCAACATCATAAAGGAACCCCATCAACCTGGTCACAATATCTTCTGACTGTTGCCTTTGGCAGAAGATACAGAGGAGAGAAGACCAGCCCTCTAGGTTCAAGAACAGTTCTCAGACTCTTGAACCTCTCCTTGTTACACTAATCAGGGACTGTTCTGACTGCAAAAGGACTTCTTCACTATTGCCAGTAACTGTTTCTGGACTAGGATAATTGTGAATATTTATCACCTATATTTTATTGGGCTTTATTGTCTCTTTTCAATTCAATTGCTGTTGTTTTTGTATTTTTTTCAGAAAGTACCTGTTCAGATGCAACAAATAAGAACTTCAGAGCATGCACGTATTGCATAATGTACATGGCAATAAAATTCAGGCACTCCAGCTTCCAGGGACTTGCAGAATAACTCTTGCTCCATTGTTCATGAAGCATCAGCCTAATGTCTTATAAAATTTTCAGTTGTACTTCACAACTTCAGAGGTCCAACACTACTCTTTTGAGTAGTAATCCTTAATTATTGTCAAACCATTTGTGATTGATAAGATAAGGATAAGACACAATGCTGGAAAAGCTAAGGAGGTCAAACAGTGTCCTTCAATATAAAAATACATAACCGATGTTTCGGGCTTAAGCCCTTCATCAAGGTATAGAAAAATGTTGGAAGGCGTCTGAACAAAAAGATAAAGGAGGTAGAGGTGGGGGGAGAAGCATGGTCCTAAAGGCAGGAGGTAATAGGTGGAGAAGGGAGGGAGGGTATAGCACCAAGTGGGGAGGAGGAATGAGTGGGTGAATAGAGAGGGTGGAGAGCTGAGGGAAAGAAGGCAGGGGCAAGATGAAGGAGAAAGGAGAGCAGGTCAGCAGAAACCAGAGAAGTCAATTAATGTCATCTGGCTGGAGAGAGCCCAGAACGAAAATCAGGTGTTGTTCCTCCAATTTAAGGGTGGGCTTGGTGGGATAGAACATGAGAGCATAGACGGATATGGGAGTGGGGCACAGAACTGAAATGGTTGGCCACTGAGAGGTCCCTGTCACTGGTCCAGACAGAGCAAAGGTGGTCAGCGAAGCGATCTCCCAGTCTGCACCCTGTCTCTCCAATGTAGAGAAGGTCACAAAAGGAGCACCAGATGCAGTAAATCAATCCTGCGGATGGAAAATGAAATGTTGCTTCACTTGAAGGGCCTGATTTGGGGCCCCAGACTGTAGTGAGGAAGGAGGTGTGGGCACAAGTGTGGCATCTCCTGTGGCCACAGTGGGAGGTGGGGGGAATTGGTATGGGGAGGGTTGAGTGCACGAGAGAATCATGGAGGGAGCACCTCTACGGAAGGCAGAGTGGGGGTATTTGGTCAAGTGCCCTCTACCGAAATCCCATGCACTTTCCTTAATGAGCGTGAGTAGACATCATCTAATGAATGGGCATTAGGAGGATGTTTCTCCAATCTCTCAATAGAAAAGATACAGCGCACTGAACTCATTCTGCGCAAGGGTGAAGGTTCAATCCTGAAATATTGGTTATATTGGTTATGTATCGATGCTATATAATGTGCACTGTTCAACCTGTTGAGTTTTTTACGTCAACTACGGCGTCTGCAGACTTTTGTGTTTTACTTCCATTCTCTACAAGATCTGCACAACCCCAACCTCGACAGACTTTCGCATTTAACTAACCTGAGACAAAATCTGAATAAATATTCCCTGATCCCACAAGCAAATCAAATAAACCTCTGGAACATTTATTTAAATTCATAGATAAATATCTTCAATGTATCTCCAGGCTGTTGACCTTTAAAGGCAAACCAGTAATCAAAAATAATAAGAGATCTCTTCCTTCTACATTTCATCTTAATTTCTTTGCTCATATTTGACAATTTTTTTAACCTTTGTGCCAATTAATTGATTACAAACTTAAAACTAACACAGTTGAAGAATTAATCAGCTTGCCACTCAGTCAGCAAGTTCTGCCAAAACAATTCGACATTTAGACTGTTCACAGAAGACTAATGGTCCTGTCCTGATAACAAAGCAAAAAAAATGAAACGTAGCTTAATCTTCAATTTAATAGCTTATCAATTCACATGTATCAGCTGAAAAATGCCATATTATTAAGCTGCATTTAGTTCAGGGTGATTTTAATATCTTACTCTTGTAAAAGTGCAGTTTTCTTCCTCCCTGAATGTTTCCGATGCTTAAGGATGCAAAAACAAACCTGGAACAAGACTATCAAATCTCACTACATAGAGAATAAGCGACTGAATGAACATGTTATTAACAAAAATGGTGTTAAAATTTGTGTTAGGCTTTTAAGGAAATTCAGCAAAATCAGGAATCTAAGAAGAAAATCTGAAAGGCAAATTTTGATCTATGCCATGAAGAATAAACATCCTTTAAGTCTGCCTCATCTGTCGCTATAGTATTCAAGGTCCATTTATAGCCACATAAAAATGTATTAAATATGATGCACCAACTTTTGTCTGCCATATCTGTGATTAAGAAATTCCTTGGTTCATGACCATGAAACTTTTGTCTGTCTTTCCAGTGGAATACTGGATTGTTGAAGATAGAGAATTTGGAATGAGATGTTAATATCAGGTATGATCTCTTCTGAAACATGAATATAAAAGATACCATGACACTATTTGAAAAGAAAAACAGTGCAGGAGATAACCCTTGTGTCCAGTCCAATGCATGTTCATCAACTCACATTAATTAAACCAACTCATTCTTTGTATGTAATTTTTTGTATGTGTTGCGCTCCTCTCTGTCCTTGGACTCCTGCATTACTCCTAATACAGTTGAAAGTAAATTTAGTGAAAAACACCATTTTCCAACTGGAAGTAGGGCCAATAATGAATTCCACAGTTTCTGGCCAACAACTCTTATGGGATGAGCATTTCAGCACAGGGATGCAGATAGAAGAGCCACAGTCAGAGACCTAGACACATTGCTGACCTTGGCCACAAGGAGAACATGCGAACTCCACACAGATGTCTCTGGCTTCCAGTGGACTGTTGCAGAATTCTAAATGTTGTTAAAGTAGGATGCTCACTACTCTGTAAAATTAATGTAAAATGCATGGAGTTTTTCTGTTCTTGGTGCGACATCGGTTTTGCACGAGTCCTGTGGTTTCCTCTCACATCCTAATAATGTCCAGGTTCATAGGTTAATTGCGTTATGGGTCCTGGGCAATTTTATTTCTGGACCAGGGACAGGACTGAAACTACGGTAGGAGAGAGAGGATCATCTGCTGCTGTGAAGGGCTGAAGCAGTGCTGTGAAAACTGACAGTTGCTGGGAAGCGCTGACGCAGCGCTGGGAGAAATGACAGCTGAGAGAAGTCCGATGGCCGTGAGCTGGAAGCTGGTGGGTTCGCAGAGAGCACGCCAGCTGTTATCAACCTCTCTCCACCAATCGGGAGAGCTGAAGGCACATGCTGAGGTGGGTGAAGAGCCCAGTGCACTGAGTTTTGAACAGGTTAGCCAGTTGGTTAGAGGGTAGTCAGCCAGATGATCGATCTGTGCCTGTATGCTCATCCGGCAGCTTCAGCAAACAAGAGGTTGAGTTGCTTAGTTCAAGGGTGCTAGCACTGTCGTCCGTAACTGTCAGTGTGCTCACCCAATAGTTTCAGTGGGAGAAAGAAGACTGAGCTGCTGTCCTGACAGCTGGGTATCAGAGCAGCACAAACTGTTGTCCTGACAGCAATTGTGCCACTCTAATATCCAGTGTGTGTGTGTCCAACCTGGGCTTCCCCAGTCCCCTTCCAAGAGGAGGATTTCATGTGATGAGTCATTTGACAACCCAAGACAAGGTGTTTAGGGGGTAAGATTTGTGTGTCAGAAGGTCACTTGTTAACCCTAAGGTGGGCTTCGGAGGTGTGAACCTTGTGTAATGATTAGGAGGTGGAAATTTCCGGGTGAAGGAATTAAAGGTAGCTGTTGCCATATTCGAAATTCAGGAACGTTGTAAGTCAACAGTGATCATGAGTCTCCAGTGATCATGGCCGTTTGTCTCCACGTCCAACTAAAAGACCAGTGTGCAACTAAACTAAGGTTCTCAAGCCTGGAGATCAGACTCTGCGAGCTGTTCTTTTTTGACTGATGGACTTGACGTGACTGGTTTAAGGTTTTATTTTGAAACTTTTCTTTTGGGATATTTTGGGCTTGGACTCTAATAGTCTGGGTTCTTTTTTCCACATACATGTTATAAATATCTGTTGTTAATATCTTCTTTGGCTTGGCTTCGCGGACGAAGATTTATGGAGGGGGTAAATGTCCACGTCAGCTGCAGGCTCGTTTGTGGCTGACAAGTCCGATGCGGGACAGGCAGACACGGTTGCTGCGGTTGCAGGGGAAAATTGGTGGGTTGGGGTTGGGTGTTGGGTTTTTCCTCCTTTGCCTTTTGTCAGTGAGGTGGGCTCTGCGGTCTTCTTCAAAGGAGGTTGCTGCCCGCCAAACTGTGAGGCGCCAAGATGCACGGTTTGAGGCGATTTCAGCCCACTGGCGGTGGTCAATGTGGCAGGCACCAAGAGATTTCTTTAGGCAGTCCTTGTACCTTTTCTTTGGTGCACCTCTGTCACGGTGGCCTGTGGAGAGCTCGCCATATAACACGATCTTGGGAAGGCGATGGTCCTCCATTCTGGAGACGTGACCCACCCAGCGCAGCTGGATCTTCAACAGCGTGGACTCGATGCTGTCGACCTCTGCCATCTCGAGTACTTCGACGTTAGGGATGAAAGCGCACCAATGAATGTTGAGGATGGAGCGGAGACAACGCTGGTGGAAGCGTTCTAGGAGCCGTAGGTGATGCCGGTAGAGGACCCATGATTCGGAGCCGAACAGGAGTGTGGGTATGACAATGGCTCTGTATACGCTTATCTTTGTGGGGTTTTTCAGTTGGTTGTTTTTCCAGACTCTTTTGTGTAGTCTTCCAAAGGCGCTATTTGCCTTGGCGAGTCTGTTGTCTATCTCGTTGTCGATCCTTGCATCTGATGAAATGGTGCAGCCGAGATAGGTAAACTGGTTGAACGTTTTGAGTTTTGTGTGCCCAATGGAGATGTGGGGGGACTGGTAGTCATGGTGGGGAGCTGGCTGATGGAGGACCTCAGTTTTCTTCAGGCTGACTTCCAGGCCAAACATTTTGGCAGTTTCCGCAAAACAGGACGTCAAGCGCTGAAGAGCTGGCTCTGAATGGGCAACTAAAGCGGCATCGTCTGCAAAGAGTAGTTCACGGACAAGTTTCTCTTGTGTCTTGGTGTGAGCTTGCAGGTGCCTCAGATTGAAGAGACTGCCATCCGTGCGGTACCGGATGTAAACAGCGTCTTCATTGTTGAGGTTTTTCATGGCTTGGTTCAGCATCATGCTGAAGAAGATTGAAAAGAGGGTTGGTGCGAGAGCACAGCCTTGCTTCATGCCATTGTTAATGGAGAAGGGTTCAGAGAGCTCATTGCTGTATCTGACCCGACCTTGTTGGTTTTCGTGCAGTTGGATAATCATGTTGAGGAACTTTGGGGGGCATCCGATGCGCTCTAGTATTTGCCAAAGCCCTTTCCTGCTCACGGTGTCGAAGGCTTTGGTGAGGTCAACAAAGGTGATGTAGAGTCCTTTGTTTTGTTCTCTGCACTTTTCTTGGAGCTGTCTGAGGGCAAAGACCATGTCAGTAGTTCCTCTGTTTGCGCGAAAGCCATAAAGGTTTATGTTTTGGTGTTTTGAGTTAATTCTATTATTGACAATTTGAAATAAATTTTGAGTTAATTTTAACCCATCGGTTTATGCGTCTCTCAATTGATGCTGGTGAGGTGTAACAATTGACTCCTATAAATTGTCTCTTGCATGTGAGTGAGTGGTAGAAACTGGTGGGGGTGGGATGGGGTGGGGAGGTGATGAGGGGAGTTGAGCATGTAGGAGAATATAAAAAGGGATTAATGCAGGTTTAGAGGATTAGTGCAAAAGGGTGTCTGATGGTCCACACAGACAATGGGCTGAAGGGTCCATTTCCAGCATTTTATTGTTTTTTAAAAATTTCAAGTAATTTAAACCCCCAATCTTCCCAGGCAAACCCACTCAGTACTATATTTTGTTATCCACCAATCACTTTACCATTCTATTTTATTTTGAGCTTTGCTATTTATTATATCCTTTCAAGCCTTCTCTTTTGTTTTCTTCTCCTCTGCATCTGAAAACCTGCTTCATCTTTGATGTTTCTTACTCTAACCCTAAATGTTAACTAATCCTCTCCCTACAAATGCTGCCCAATGTGCCGAGTCCCTTTAATGTGTGCAGTATGGCTGTCTATTACAGGAAGGATGTGGAGGCTTTCGAAAGGATGCACAAGAGTTTTGACATGATGTTTCCTGGATTAGAGGGTATGAAAATAAGGAGATTGGACAAACTTTAAGTTTATTACATTTAAATTTATGAGATTTAGATATACAGGTCCTTCCATCCCATGACCCTGTGGTGCCCAATTACACCTAATTGTTCTCCAATCCCCATTGGTTTTGAAGGGTGGGAGGAAACCGGAGCACCTGGAGGAAACCCAAGTAGATCAGGGAGAATGTAGAAATTCATTACAGACAGCATCAGGTTCAAACCTGGGTTGCTGTCTTCAGCTTTCTAAATAAAAAAGTATTTGGACAGAGTATTTCAGCCCATGAGCCTGTGTTGCTCAATTACACCCAATTGACCTACAACCCGGTATGTTTTGAAGGGTGGAAAGAAACCGGAGCTCCCGGAGGAAACCCACGCAGATATGAGGACCTCCTTACAGACAGCGCCAGATTCAAACCCCATTCGCTGGCACCATTACAGCGTTGTACTAATAGCTACGGTAACCGGGCCGCCATGGAGTGCTGGAGAGAACTACTGACCCTGAATGTAGAGCCTATTTCTACAGAGAAGGACGTTCAGGTAAGTACCTATGCCACTTTATTTCATTTTTAAATGATTTCTTAGTATTAATTTGTCATTCAATCAATTTTTTTCATTTCTGAAATGTTTGGAACATTATTCTTAATAAGTCAAAATACAATTGTTTTTAAATATTTCTGGTCATTAGACACAATTAAAAACTGTCCAGCTTTTCACAGACTTTGGCAGCAAATGAGTGGGTATTAGGGGCAGGTTATTTAACCATCTACATCAGGTAAAAATCACCTGGGGACAGAAGTTACTGTCTGGCAGTAGGCTGGTCCAGGATTCTCCCCCTCCCTCTGCCTCAAAACCACATTTCATCCAATCTTTGCCTTTACCAAAAACTTTCAATACTTCTCACTCTTGTATTGTGTCTTTAACATCTGTGCACTTCAGGCATTACCTTAAACAGGCAATCAGTCCTACTGTGATATCTTTACTTGAAATCCATCAGATGAATACTTCTAAAATGTCCTTTCTAGGAGTAGATAAAGAGCAACATGCAGTTGAAGACCACGACCCAAAGAAGTTAAGTCCACATGCACATCCTCACACTTCCACTTGAGAGTTCAATCCTTTCATTTCAGTTGCTGAAAATATAATTTATCTTGTAGTATTCAGACAGGGGCCAACCTGTATAACTGCACTGCATCACTCACACTGAGCCGTAGCTCAGAGACAGGCACCACACTTAGAGAGTAGCCCAGAAGAAAATGTGGTGAAGTCTGAAATGACCAACAGGTTACCCACCAGAGCCTGTGGCGTTAAATCTTGGTTCAAGTTGATTTCAGTCATTTAGCGCCATGAGTAGCTGAGCAAATTTATCATGAGTTGAGGCAGGTGCTGGAGCAGATCTATTTCATTAAACAAGCCCACAGTATGGAGTTTAATGTGATTATAAAGGAGAGCATCTAATTGTTTCAACCTGCACCCGATACACCTGGTGGATTCAACAAAGCAAGCAGTGTAAAGCCAACAGAGATTGGAATGTCCTTGGAATGTGCATGTAAAGGAACATAGGAACATAGGAAGTAGGAACAGGAGTAGGCCAAAAACGGCCCATCGAGCCTGCTCCACCATTCAATAAGATCATAGCTGATCTAATTTATGACCTAATTCCACCTACCTGCCTTCTCGCCATATCCCCTAATTCCTCTATCATGTAAAAATTTATCTAACCGAATTTTAAATATGTTTAATGAGGCAGCCTCAAGCACTTCCCTGGTTAGAGAATTCCAAACATTCACCAAGGAAGTGCATGGTGATGACATTTCTGGAGCCATTTTAGCTTTATGACATTGAATTAAATCCCGCTTGTTCTCATGTTACTTTTCATCAGGTATGAGTGCCAATTGCTCAGATACTAAAAGAATGAGCTAGATTTTTGGTTGTTGCTTTATTATCGGGCCAGCATCATCAGTATTCTGTGAATAATCTGAACGTTCAAATGTTTCATTTGCTGACTCCAAGCTGATTAATGATCTAAATTCACATTGGCATCAGATTCATAATTAATTGTTGGTTTGTAAAAAGATCATCCAAAACTGGCAAAGATATTAAAAATGCTATTTTTTTTTCTTGGTGATTACAATTAGCAGAGATAAAGAAATAGAAGCTCATTACATTTTCCTCTATGCATGTTCTGATCGAAGCAAGGACGCAGAATGCTGACTGCTGGGCCATATGAGAATGCACAAACAGTGGAGGAAATGAAAAACACCAGGAGCAGCAGATGATGCAGGTGGGAGCGTTCTCCACTCCCCAGGCAGGGGAGACAAACTTAAACATTAGCTGCTGAACCATGTGCATGTTAACACCAATAGCTCCTCACCATCTGTTCACTAAGTCGACCCGATGGACTCCACAGACGAAAGTGACGTCAATCCAAACATGACTAATCAATCTGTGGCTGACATACATTTAAGAAAGAAAACGTGGAACCTTCATGCCTTTAGAATCCATTGAATTCTCCTTAAAGCTTCAAGATTCACCTGAAAGACGAAATAGCAGTGCATTCGGAGAGCAGTAACAGGATCGGTCCGAGTCAGCATGGATTTACGAAGGGGAAATCATGCTTGACTGACTTTTTTGAATGTTTTTAGGATGTAACTATGAAAATTGGCAAGAGAGAGCCAATGTACCTGGACTTTCAGAAAGCCTTTGATAAGGTCCCACGTAGGAGATCAGTGGGCAAAATTAGAGCGTGGTATGGGAGAAGGGTTCTGACAGGGATAGAAAATTGGTTGACAGACAGGAAACAAAGAGTAGAGATTAAATGATCCCTTTCAGAATGGCAGGCAACGATTGGGGGGTACCGCAAGGCTCAGTACTGGGACTGCATCTATTTTCAAAATATATTAATGATTTAAATGAAGGGATTAAAAGTAACATTAGCAAATTTGCAGATGACATAAAGCTGGGTGGCAGTGTGAAAAGTGAGGAGGATGTTATGAGAATGCCGGGTGACTTGGACAAATTGGGTGAGTGGGCAGATGTATAGCAGATGCAGTTTAATGTGGATAAATGTGAGGTTATCCACTTTGGTGGCAAGAACAGGAAGGCAGATTACTATTTGAATGGTGTCAAGTTAGAAAAAGGGGAAGTATAATGAGATCCAGTGTCTTTGTTCATCAGTCACTGAAAGTAAACATGCAGGCACAACAGGCAGTGAAGAAAGCTAAGGGAATGTTGGCCTTCATAACAGGGGGAGTTGAGTTTTGAAGCAAAGAGGTCCTTCCGCACTTGTACAGGACCCTAGTGAGACCACACCCAGAGTATTGTGCGCAGTTTTGGTCTCCAAGTTTGAGGAAGGACATTCTTGCTATTGAGGGAGTGCAGCGTAGGTTCACGAGGTTAAATCCCGGGATGGTGTGATTATCATATATTGAAAGATTGGAGTGACTGGGCTTGTCTACGCTAGAATTTAGAGGGGATCTGATTGAAATGTGTAAGATTATTAAGGGATTGGACACGCTAGAGGCAAGAAACATATTCCCGGTGTTGGGGGAGTTCAGAACCAGGGGTCACTGTTTAAGAATAAGGGGTAGGCCATTTAGAACAGAGTTGAGGAAGAACTTTTTCCACCTAAAGAGTTGTGGATCTGTGGAATGCTCTGCCTCAGAAGGCAGTGGAGGTCAATTCTCTGGATGCTTTCACGAAAGGGATAGATAAAGATAGCGGAGTCAAGGTATGTGGGAGAAGGCAGGAATGGGGTACTGACTGTGGATGATCAGCCATGATCATAGTAAATGGCGGTGCTGGCCTGAAGGCCCAAATTGTCTACTCCTGCACCTATTGTCTCTTGTCTGAAGAGCAAATTGATCAGCAGTTATATCAAACAATTCCACAAAACCATGGAGAATAATTCACAAAGAAGAATTATGGTTATCATCCTTGGTTCCCATCCAAGTGCTGGATCTTAACAGTTGTCGAAAGTCTCTGAGTTTGCATTGATACATTTCTATCATACACCAAAATTATAGCTTGCAAAGGATGAAATACAATCTTCAAAAATCAAGCATACTCTCAGTGTTTTGTTAGCAATAAGAAAGCAAAAAGCAATTAGGCATAAGCCCATAATGCAAATGAACATATTGTGCAGCACCTGATGTTATAATGATCGCACATTTGTCGAATTACAGCCCAGTTTGTCCTTGAAGGGGAAGATGCCTATCTGAGATCATCTCGCTTGCTTGCATTTGATCCATATTCCTCTAAACCAGTCATTCTCAACTATTTTTTAGGCTCATAGCTCCCCCAGGACCCTTAAATTTAAATTTAGACATACAACACAGTAATAGGTCCTTCCGACCCACATGCCCGTGCTGCCCAATAACACTCAATTGACCTAAAACACCTGGTTCGTTTTGAGTGGTGAGAGGAAACCAGAGCACCCAGACAAAACCTACGCAGACATAGGGAGAATGACCAAATTCCTTACAAACAGTAGCGGATTCGAACCCAGGTCACTGGCGCTGTAACAGCGTTGCACTAACAATGCTGCCCGAGGTTTATGGGCCCCCTTCCCTGGGAAGCAGTCAAGTTTTGGTTTCTTTCATAATTCTCTCCTACTGACCACACAAAAAACCAAAAAAATTTGTTACACAAGGTGAAAAGAAAACCAAGCTTTTACTTAAATATACTGTGGCCCAAAGGTGCTCTAAACCAGGGCTTCCAAACCATTTTAGCTCATGGAACCCATTTGGGGAGCACTTGGAAATCATGGAACCCCAATCATCAGTTACAGATTAAAAGACCTGGTGTATAGACAAACATAGTAAGAAAGTAAATCAACTCACCATTCTCCACGCTGAAATAATTTGTTGCTTTGAATTTACATTTAATGAGTTGAATGAAATTGTTACTTATCCATCCACTCTCTGATGTCACAATGGGAGGAGTTCTCTGCTTGGTCGTTGGTCTGGGCAGCGACTGATAAGGCCATTCCACTGCTGACATCACCTCCTCCACCGTGCCAGAATCGCGGGCTGTTGACTGACAGGTGAGGTGGGTGAGAATCTGAACTCCCACCGATGTCATAATTGGGGGGGGGGGGGGTGTGGGGAGAACTTTCATCCAGATGAGATGAGAGGAGTGGGCCACTGATTGACAGGCGAGGATGGGCACAACCCCCTCGTGAACCTCGTGGACTTTGCCCTCTGATTGGCTGAATGGGGAGGCTGCAGGAATGTCACAATTCCACCCCTCCCCCCACCGTCCCAATCCCATCTCACCTGGGTAATTGGCCCGGGCAGCGATGGACAGGATGCTAGTGACATCACCCACCACCATCGGTTGGTGATTTGACAGGTGAGGTGAGCGGGTATACCCCTCCCCCACCCCCATCAAGCCTATCCGCCTGCCAATGTCACAATTGGGGCTGCAGCCCAGTTATTGGCTGCATGGACGGGGAGAAGAAACGTCACAATCTCCCCTCCTCCCTCCCCATCATTCCACTTGCTAATTGGTCCTGAACCCTGCCGCCAGTTCCTTTGACAGATAGGCCATGCCCAGATGCTGATTAGAGTGGGGTCCAGGTATTGTGCAAATGAGGGCTGAGGTGAACATCAGCGGAGGGTCATGCGCATCTCCTTCCTTCCCCCTTCACTGTGGCTCCATTTTGTCTTCCCCACCCTGGAAACAAATTGAATTAAAACAGAGGTAAAAAGTAATTTAAAGAAAAACAGGTAGGTCATTATTACTCTGTTATTTCTTCTGCAGATCCCCTATGCTTTTCCATGGAACCCTAGGGTTCTGTGGAGCCCAGTGTGGGAAATCCTGCTCTAATTACCTCCTCCTGGCAGAAGAAATTCCCAAGAATTTCTGTTCTAAGCAAACGCTCTTCAATCCTGAAGTTGTGCCCTCTTGTCTTAGATTTTCCCAACATGGGAAATAACCTTTCCACATTTAGTCTGTCCATGCCTTTTAATATTCAAAATGTTTAAATGAGATCCCCTGCCCCCACCATTCTCCTAAATCCCAATGTTTACAGGCCAAGAGCAGTCAAACGCTCCTCATATGATAACTATTTCATTCCTGGAATAATTCTTATGAACTTCCTTTCAACCCTTCCAACTTCAGCACATCCTTTCTTAAATGAGGAGCCCAAAACTGCTCACAATACTTCGTGAGACCTCACTAGTGCCTTATAAAGCCTCAATATCACATCCCTACTCCTCTTGAAATAAATACCAGCATTGCTTTGCCTTCTTCACCACCACCTCAACATGGAAATTAACCTTCAGGTTATCCTGCATGAGGACTCCATAGTTCCATTTGCATCTGGGAATTTTTGATTTTCTCCCCATTTATTGGTTTAAAGGAGAGAGATAAACTAAAATGAATGATACAATTTATTACCCAATGATTAAGGGTCTATTCTTAATAGTAATTTTTTTAAAATTTAGGCAGACAGCATGGTAATAAGCCCTTTTGGGCCATGCCTGTGCCGCCCAATTAGACCCAATTAACCTACAACCCCCAGAAGGCTTTGAAAGGTGGGAGGAAACCGGAGCCCCCAGGGATCACCCACACAAACAGCATGGGATTCAAACCCCTGTCCTGATCAGATTCAGATTTTAGATTTATTGTCAGAGTACATGACATCACATACAACCCTGAAATTCTTTTTTTCCTGTGGGTGAGGCAGAATTACCATTTATGTACATGTACACAGCATATGCATGTAAACTAATAAAGAACTGTAAGCAGATAATGAACATAAACAAACTGACTGTCCAAGACAGAGAGAATGAAAAAAAACAATAAAGTGTACAGGAGTCCTTAAATTGCCTCCTGACTGAGTTTGTTGTTGAGGAGTCTGATGGTGGAGGGGTAGCAGCTGTTCTTGATCCTGGTGGTGCGAGTCTTGTGGCACCTATACCTCCTCCTGATGGGAGCAGTAAGAACAGAACATGTGCCGGGTGGTGTGGATCTTTGATGATTGCTGCTGCTTTCCGATGGCAGCGTTCCCTGTAGATGTTCTCAATATTAGGGAATGTTTTGCCCGTGATATCCTGAGCTGTGTCTACTACCTTTTGGAGGGCTTTATGTTCAGGGGTACTGGTGTCCCCCATACCAGACTGAGATGCAGCCAGTCAGCACTCTCCACCACGCATCTGTAGAAATTTGCCAGGGTTTCTGGTGTCATACCAAACCTCTACAAACTCCTGAGGAAGAAGAGGTGCTGACATGTTATATACACAATGCCATCAGTGTGTTGATTCCAGAAAAGATCCTCCAAGATAGTGACTCCCAAGAACTTAAATTTGCTCACCCTCTCCACCTCTGATTCCCCAGTGATTACTGGATTGGATACCTTTGGTTTTCCCTTCCTGAAGTCAACAATCAGCTCCTTAGTTTTGGTGAGATTGAGTGCAAGGTTGTTGATGGGCAATTTCAGCCAAGTTTTCAATCTCCCTCCTGCATGTTGTTTATTATACAATCTTCTACCATGGTATCAGCAAATTTGTAGATGGTGCTATTGTCGTACCAAGCAACACAATTGTAGGTGTAATGTGAGTAGAGTAGAGGGCTAAGATCGCATCCCTGAGGAGATTGCAGAGATGTTCTTAACAATCCTCACTGATTAACAAAGTGGTTTGCAGCTACCAAACTTTAAGAGTTATTATAGAGCAGCACAATTAAGATATCTATCACATTTTTATCAAACAAGGGAAAAAACATATTGGGCCAGGATAGAGCTAGATAAAATATGGGAGAAGGTACCAGAACATATACTTTATAAGTGGGATGAAAAACTGGTGCAATATAGAAGTTCACCATCTGCTCAATATTTGGAAGAAGTTCACATAGAAAGGAAAAAAATACCAACTACTAAAATCAACTAATCCCTTTCACAATAGATAACCTTTCCTTTAGAGAATGGGAGAGAAAAGGGATTAAAAGAATAGAAAATTGTTTTTTGGGAAATAATTTATTATCATTTGAACAAATGATATACAAATATGGAATAACCCACAGTACAATGTTTGCATACCAACAACTGAAAACCTACTTGAAGGACAAACTGGGAAGCAAACTGAGATTACCAGAAGGAAGCAGCTTTGAATATGTGATTACAGACACAATGATAATTAAAAGATTTATAACAAACATGTACATCAAGCTGCAAGAGAAAGAAAAAGCTATAAACCCAAACAAAAGTGAGAACAAGAACTAAACATAAAGATAAAAAATGAAATATGGGAAAAGCTATGGTCCGGAACTATGAGAAATATAATAAATACGAGGTTACGCATGATACAATATAATTGGTTACACAGGCTATATATCACACCCCAAAAGTTAAATAAACGGGATCCAACATTATCAGATAGATGTTTTAGCTGTAAGAAGGAAACGGGGACAACAGTACATGCAATTTGGGCATGTGAGAAAGTGGAAAAATTTTGGGAAGATCTAAATCAGGTATTAAATAAAATCACAAAAAGCAACATACCAAAAAATCCAGAGATCTTTCTTCTAAGTAATACAAGAAGTAAAGAATTAGGCCTTAAACTGGAAGAAGCACAAAAAAGATTTATTATGATAGCCTTAGCAGTAGCAAAAAAAATATAATGTCAACTTGGAAATCAGAAGAGAGCCTGAGAGTACAGCAATGGTACATAGAAATGAATAAATGTATTCCATTGGAAAAAATAACATATAATTTAAAAAATAAAGTCACATTATTTGAACAAATTTGGGACTGTACATGGTACACAACAGAGAGGGCCTGCCGCGGACCTCCACCACCTAAAATGATAGAATGAGAAAACGACGAAATGAACTGACCCAGTGTGTAAAAGTAGATGACACAATTTTCTTGTTTATTTTCATTGTGTGATGACATTGTTCAGTGGGTTTATTGTATTGTATATGTTGAACGTTTAATGGATTTGGAGGGGTGGGAAGGAGGGAGGGAAGGGAGGGGGGGAAAAAGGGGAGAAAATGACTGTGTATATTCAAGAGGGAAGTGTTTGTGTCTATTTTGGTTAATATGGTTCATAGTGTGAAAAAATAAAAAACTTTAAAAAAAACAATCCTCACTGATTGTGGTCTGGAGATGAAGAAATCCATGATCCAATTACACAGAAGGGTGTTGAGTCCAAGGTTCTGGAGTTTTCTGATCAGTTTTGAGGGGATGATGGTTTTAAATGTCAAACTGTTGTCGATGAAGAGCATCCTGATGAAAGCATCCTGACTGCCTGGTGTTTTGCGGTAGCATCCTAGTGCAAACATTCATATTTTAATCATCTTACATTACAATAAAAATAATAGTGCATGAAAAGTAAGGCAGTGTCTTTCGTTGATTATTCAGGAATCTGATGGCAGTGGGGAAGAAACTGCCTCGTTGATAGTCATTAAGTCAGGTTGCTACACTCTTCTTGGACACTGGTATGATTGATGCCTGTTTGAAACAGGTGGGTACCAAACTCTGCTGGAGTGAAATACTGAAGATATCCGTGAATACACTGGTAAGTTGATCAGCACAGATTTTTAATTCTTGGCCAGGTACTCTATCTGGGCCAGATGCTTCTCTCAGATTCACTCTCCTGAAGACAGCATGCACGTCATCCCCAGATGCGGACAGGATGGGAACATCAAGGGACGTGGGGGTGCGGAAGGATGGTTTTCTTCGCTGTTGCGGGCGTCAAATCAGGAGTAGAAGGCATTGAGTTCCTCTGGGAGAAAAGCTTTGCCATCTGCTACTTCACCAAATTTGGTTTTGGAGCAGGTTATGGCATTTAGGCCCTGCCACAGCTGTCAGATGTCTTCTTGTCTCCATTTTCATCTGGAATCTCCAGTTTGCCCAGGAGATAGCTTTTTGCAGGTTATACCTGCTCCTTCTGTATTCGTCTGGATCTCCGTAATTAAATGCCTGTGATCTGGCTCTCAGCAGGTTCCAGATTTCATTGTTCATCCAGGGCTTCTGGCTAGGGAAAACCCTGAACGATTTGGTGGGGGCACACTCATCCATATCTGTTTTGATAACATTTGTAACAGCCCTGTTGTAATCATTCAGATCCTCATCTGAATCCTTGAACTCCACCCAATCCGCTGACTCGAGGAAGTCCTGAAACCATTCTTCAGCCTCATGTGAACACCTTCTAGTTGTCCTGAACTCTGGAGCTTTTCTTTCTATGCTCTGTCTGTATGAGACAGAAGGATCACAGCCAGGTGATCCGACTTGCCAAAATGTGGTCCCCAGGAAAGAATAGTAGGCCTTCCTTATCTTGATATAGCAGTGATCGAGGGTGCTGGGACCCGGTTAAAGTTTCTAAGATTTGTAGTGCGTTGGGTTGGGTCATCTCTGTTTACTGATCACATCATGTTGCTCCGCAAATGCCTGTTTGTAATTGGCATTGGAGGGATATAAATTCTGGTGAGAATCACTGATGCGAAGGGTCTGCAATTAATCGAGATTTGCTCTAAGGCAGTAGAGCAGGAGGTCGACATGACTCCAATATCGGTGAAGCTCCAAGTATTAAAGGAAAAGCACACACCACCCCTCTCCCTTTTCCAGAATCCAAGTTCCAATCCATTCTATGAATGTTGAAACCCCTGATCGCTGGCGGTGCAACATCGTTGTGTTAACCGCTACGGCAACCGTGCCACCCGTACATCAAGAATACTTTGAGAGGATGCAATAATTGCACTGCTGGTTGACTGTTCATTGTAGCGTCATAAAGGATTTCAAACAAATATGCAAACAACATTTTCCAAATTATTTGAAGACAAATTCAAGCTTGTTATGATGTGCTTCTTCAATAAAAAAAATGCTATTAGCATAGAATTGTCTGTTTCATTCACTCTCTCAGTTGCAGACCAGTGAAGCAGCCTTCTGTGAAAACAATTGCCTTGGCTCTTATTGAATGCACGCTATTTTTCAAACCACCCGATGTTGCCAGATTAATATGTGGACTAACATGAACTGACATAGTCTGCATTGTGCCTAACACCTGACTGTAAGCATTGTAATTGTGTCTAATTTTTAGAGCAAAGGTGCATGATTAGGAGATATAGTACATAAATTTAAATAACACGCAGTACAGTAATAATAATAAATGTCCCAAAGCTTATGAAACTGAATGGAGAAATCTGAAAACGGTTAAACTGCAACTGAAAAGAGGAATTTTCGGACTTGTTTTGAAATAATCCATGATTTTTATTTCCAAGGAACAGTACTTTTTTTCTACAAACAATATTTTTCCCAAGAGAAACTTAACAGGTAGTCAAAATGAACCCTGGTTTGTAAAATCAAGTCAAATATATAAAAATGGCAGATGCATGAAATCTGATCTGAACACCCAGAAAATGCTGCCACAATTAGCAAGAGGGATAACATCTGTGGAAAGTGGAACAGAGTTAATGTTTCTGATTTAAGACCCTTTGTGAGGATTCTCTTTAACTCAACACATGAGCTTGGTTTCACTTTCCACAGATGCTACCCCTCCTTGCAGCTTTTGGGCAGCGATTTCTGTTTCCATTTTGTAATATCAGGAGATAAATGAAAGAGAATCCTAGCAGGAAGAAGAAAAAGAAGTGAATAAATGAACGTCGCCTTTGTTAAGATGATGGTGGAAGACCAGAATCTGATGGAAATAAATCCTGCATCAAAAAGGTGAAAAGAAACAAACATTTCAGATCCTATTCTTAATTAGTACTCAGCTCACAGAAGGATCCTGGCCGAGATGGGAAGCTTTGTTTGAAAATGCTTATAAATTTTCTGTGCATTTCTAGCATTTTGTTGTATTATTTCAAGATACAATTGGTCTAGCGGTTAGCACAATGCTCTTACAGCGCCAGCCATCGGGACCGGGGTTAAAATCCCGTGCCGTCTGTAAGGAGTTTGTACATTCTCCCTGTGTCTGCGTGGGTTTCCTCAGAGTGTTCCAGTTTCCTCCCACCCTTCAAAAGGTACCGGGGGTTGTAGGTCAATTTGGTGTAATTGGGCAGAACAGGCTCATGGGCTGAAGGGCCTGTTACTCTGCTGTATGTCTAAATGTAAAAATTTAAAAACATTAAATTACTGTTGACATTCAAGACACAGTTATGCAGGAATAAGGAAAATGATGTGCATTTGCCTTGGCTCAAATGTCTGTTTTCTGGCATGTTTCGCCTCAATCCAGCAACAACAGAAGACGCAATTCCAAAAGGTTAAATTTATTAATGACTATTAACAATATAATGTCTTAACCCAATTAACCCCACTATAAGTACCTATAACAAATATATAGATATCATTTTGTTTTATAAACAATATGTTTAAAAAAAACACCCAGACCATTAGAGTCTGTGCACAAAATTCAAAAAGAGAAAAATCCCCCCAAATCCCCAGGTCAGACAGTCAAGTAAGTGAGTCCAAAAGGAAAGCCCACAGAATTCAATCTCAAAGCTCAATGTCCAAATTCAGTTTTTTAACTGAATAACAAAAGGACGTTGTATTGAACTTTGGAGAGAGAAATGACTGATGTTGCGTTGCCGTAAGCTTATAAATCCTTTTTCAACACTTCCTTAGATGACTTCCCTCCATTTTCAAATTTTGGTTTTTAACCCTTCATCAACTTATGAGGCATGTTCCTTTCACACAGCTCTCCAGTTGGTCTTCACCACGCCAATTGCAGTTCCAACTGTCGTTCTGAACATCCCGTTCTCTGTCTGCACAGCTCAACCCAGCTGCATCACTTGAGCTCCGAGCAGAATTCTGTCCTTTATAATGACAGCCCACAGTCCAAAAGGTCAGTCCATGGTCCATAACGAGCATTATTCCGAGAAGGTAAAATTTACATTTAATTTAGTGGTTGTGCCATTTAAAAAAAAAAGAAAGTTGTGCTGGGGGTAGGGTTGAAATTCTGCTTTTGTGAAGATGCCAAACAGAGTGCAGCAAACCAAAAGCCATTGTAATTCCTGAGCCTTACATCATCAGGGAAAGGTTACATAGGAACATAGGAAGTAGGAACAGGAGTAGGCCAAAAATGGCCCATCGAGCCTGCTCCGCCATTCAATACGATCTGGCTGCCCATGAGCTGGTTTGTATTCCCAAAGATGAATCTTAGAAAAGGGAGAATTTTCAAGCTGGTTATTAAACAATTATTGAATTTATTTGGTAATCTACATATGGTCAGGAAATCTATTAAAAATCTATTTCAAATATAGTGCACAATATATATTGCAGTACTAGTAACCTCTCTCATGAGAAGTTTAAATTTAAGGACAGTAAATATCCAAGTAACAGATTTAGAGCAAATGGTACTGCTTGTAAGCAAGAACATTTCTTTTCTGGAGGTCCTGGCAACATAAATAGTAACAACTTTCAATCTCTTCAGCAGTTTGAGTTTGCTGAGTTGTACTATATAGTGCTGAAGGATGCAATGGGGATGTACAAATTGAGCTGTCAGTCAGAGTTCACTTCCAAGTCCACAACATCATAAATCCATGCCAGGCATTGCTTCAGATTCTCGTGGAGTGTAAAAATAAACAGCAGCTGCAATAGTGGAACAACGGAGTCAGGCAGCTTTGAGCTGCCAAATCACCAGAGCAGAGATCCTGCTCGAAAGCATTGGCTGCCTCTCTTTTTTACTTTATTTACTCAACAATATTGAAGTGGTTCATGTCTTTTCTTTCATGCTGAGACACGGAATGTCTGGAAAACAAACAGAGGTCAGAAAATTAAGTAAAAGAAATTGAAGCATCTGACATTGTGAGAGATAAGTAAAACTGATATAAAAATATGAAAGATGAGGAAACTGGTATGGATATATGTGTAATGAATAAAGCCAGTATGAATAAGATAAGGATAGATATTAGAATGTAGGAAGTAGAGTTAGTCTGAATAAGATAAGGATCTTCTAGCCTTTTAGACAAAATTAGCAAGTTCTGCACACAAAACTCAAAACGGTCAACCAGTTTGCCTATCTCGGCTGCACCATTTCATCGGATGCAAGGATCGACAACGAGATAGACAACAGACTCGCCAAGGCAAATAGCGCCTTTGGAAGACTACACAAAAGAGTCTGGAAAAACAACCAACTGAAAAACCTCACAAAGATTAGCGTATACAGAGCCGTTGTCATACCCACACTCCTGTCCGGCTCCGAATGATGGGTCCTCTACCCGCATCACCTACGGCTCCTAGAACGCTTCCACCAGCGTTGTGTCCGCTCCATCCTCAACATTCATTGGCGCGACTTCATCCCTAACATCGAAGTACTCGAGATGGCAGAGGCCGACAGCATTGAATCAACGCTGCTGAAGATCAAACTGCGCTGGGTAGGTCACGTCTCCAGAATGGAGGACCATCGCCTTCCCAAGATCGTGTTATATGGCGAGCTCTCCACTGGCCACCGTGACAGAGGTGCACCAAAGAAGAGGTACAAGGACTACCTAAAGAAATCTCTTGGTGCCTGCCACATTGACCACTGCCAGTGGGCTGATATCGCCTCAAACCGTGCATCTTGGCGCCTCACAGTTCGGCGGGCAGCAACCTCCTTTGAAGAAGAGCGCAGAGCCCACCTCACTGACAAAAGATAAAGGAGGAAAAACCCAACACCCAACCCCAACTCACCAATTTTCCCCTGCAACCGCAGCAACCATGTCTGCCTGTCCCGCATCGGACTTGTCAGCCATAAACGAGCCTGCAGCTGACGTGGACATTTACCCCCTCCATAAATCTTCGTCTGCGAAGCCAAGCCAAAGAGAAAACAAAGCATATAAGAAGGTTGTAGCCCTGAGAGTCGGGAAGGTGTGAATTAGAACAAAGGCAGGTGTGTTAATAAGGACAATAAGGACAATGACATGATGGGACACTGACAGGATACCCCCTGGTCCTCCAAGTTCACAAGAAACAGCACGTAGGCAGACAGGATTGCCTAATGCCAAACTCATCCAGGAGGCAGAAGAATGTAAGGGGGAGGGTATTTCTATACTGAAATCAACTGTATAAAAGTTGGGTGAGCCCCAGTGTAGGTGTGTATTCCCAGGGTAAGGGGAAAGCACCCAACTTTGCATTGTTGTACAATAAATGTTATTTGTTCTCAATTTTTGTCTCAAGCAATTTCTGTGAAGGTACTTCTGTTTCTCACAACATGGAGGAGTGAATTATATCCCCAAACTGAGTGGGTCAGGTGAGAAACAAAAATCTCTGAAATCTCAAACCTGCCTAATGTAGGGTTTAATTGAGAGAGGACTTCATCTCAGGGAGCAAGCTAACAATTTCAGTCCTGTATTGAGCTTGAGAACCTCGGATTCAATGTAGTTGGCCAGTTTTACCCCAACCAATCAGTTCCTGGTCCTCAGGAAACCCAGTGGTTAAAGGAAAGCTAGGACAGATTTAGAGAAGATGGATATCATTATAGTTCTCCTGGGCTGGAAGGAAAAGGTAGCCTTCCCCCCGTCGCACAGCTTACCTCCCGATCCCCCTTTTGGAGCAGGCATCACACTTTGAGCCCTTTTCAAGGATTGAACATTAGCGATTTCAGAATTACATTCTCCCATCCTGCACAACTCTCTAGTTGGGCTACCACATGTCATGAACACCCACCTGGCTGATCTCCAGGAAATGCTACAAGCTGTAATGTCAAATCTCCATCCTGTCTAAATTAAGTCAGACTATCATGTCAATATTAGATCTCACATTTTGGAAGCCAATTCTAGTAATTAAATTTTTCTAGTTAGAGTTGGACAGGATTCCTGAGTTGAAATTTCTTGGTGACAAATTATTATTAAGGTGTCTACAAGTATTGCTGAGTGTCTGGAGCTCCCTTTTGAACAACGGTTCTCAACCTTTTCCACCCACACACCACCGTAAGTAATCCTTTACTAACCATATAGTACTTATGGATAAGTTATTGAGAGATTAATTAAGGTGGTTTGTGAGTGAGGGAAAAAGGTGGAGAACCACTACTTGAGGAGATTATCCATGAGGCTTCTCTTCACATGCAGACCAAGAAGTGAATATACGAAGCTACAAGAGGTTAATATTAAGTTGAATGTGGAAATATGACAAAGGGGGTAGCAAACCTCTCCCTGGATTACAGGTTGGGATCAAAGTGCGTGGGTGAGAGAGCTTGAGCTAGGACTAGGACTTGCTGACATTTTGACTAAAGTGGACGGGAAGTTGGTTAAAAGCATATGCCTACTCATTAAGGTCAAGCATCAGAGACTAGTGCTAGGTATTAGAGGAAACAGCTGCTGTAATGCAGCTTCATAAGCAAGAGAGTCGCAGTGGGGAGGGACAATGCAAAATCTTCAAGCTTTCCTTGTGGGGCCTGAAGGAACTCTCCTCTTCCTGCCTCACAAGGAGGAGTGCTTCTCTGTTTATTCAGGTCAGTCTGTTCTTTAGAATCTCAGGCAGTTGAGGATAAATTGACTTCCCCGATATACTTAAGACAGCTAAATAACCAAAGATTATAAACTACATTTGAAATTGTAAAGACACAATTTACCAGCTTCGGTCAGAAAATTTAGCAATTAACCATGCACATCTTCTGGATTTCAGAAGTGGAGTACTGTATTATCATTATAAGGGCCCTTAAGTTATTAAATGCCAGCCTCAACTCTGCTAGGAGCTTAATACACATTTACAATGAAAATGAAAAAAGTGTCTTGGCAGACAAGGAAAGATTAGGGGAAATTTACAGGCTGCATCAAGTGGAGTGCAGAAAATTGTCTCAGAATTTGTAATGGCTGATAATTGATCACCACCGGGTTTCTCTCAAATCACCAAGTGCATGGTTATTTGTACAGTAATAATAGGAATCTGCATTACATTTTCCTAGTTAGTTCTTGGGCAACATAATTTGCCTTTTATGAGAAGGTTTAACAGGCAGAAATATGACAAGCTTTGTGATATAGAGCTCTTGTCCTGTAACCTCGTATAGATCTGTTGGTTAATTCTACGTGAAGGCTAAAATATCATTATGGAGAAGTGGAAAATAAAGAGATAAGAATATCGTTCTTCAATAAATGGACACCAGGCAAGTATTAAATTGGTGACTCAATTGGCATAGCAGTTAGCACAACGCCTTTACAGTACCAGCGATCAGGTTCGAAACCCACTGTCTGTATGGAGTGTGTACTTTCTCCCTATGCCTGCATGGGTTTTCCCAAGGGCTCCGGTTTCCTCCCACCGTTTGAAAGGTACCGGGGATGTAGGTTAATTGGGTGCCATGGACTCGTGGGCCAAAATGGCCTGTTACTTTGCTGTTTGTCTAAATTAAAAACTAGCAAAATAATAAAATGGAACAATGTAAACGTTGCGGCCACCATGTTATCAAACACATCACATTTTGCTTCACACAAATTTAGGGCCTGGTTTGTAAGTAATCTCCTGTGAATACACACAACTGAGATTCAATCCTGGAGTTACCCTTTGTCACTAAATTGGTACCTCTCTCAGCTGGAAGCTATTTCATATGAATTGGTAATGTGGCCACTACTGTGCAAGAGGGAATATTGTTTGTTCCCAATAATCAACATCACCCTGGCAGCAAATTATAGAAGCAGGCCAATAAGTGTTCCTACATATGTTAGCAGTACTTGACTTGCCAATTAGTGTAGAATGATGTACTCTATCTATGCAGCTGGCTTGCATCATATTAGAAGTGACTTGCAATCGTGTAAAGTTATGAAGGAGCAAAATTGATGCTATTGAAGAGAAGGAAACAATCTGCAGAGTTGGCAGGCAGGATAAAGGAAAATTCCAAGAAATTCTCCTGGTTTATTAAAAGTAAAAGGGAGGCAATGGGAACAAACTAGTCCCATTAAAGATCAATAAGGCCATCATTATACAGAGCCACAGAGAGGGTGAGATTTTAAATAAATATTTCCCGTCAGTCTTTACTGTGGAGAAGATCGTGGAAGCCAAGAAAAGAAAAGAATGAGTTGCAATGTTCTGGACCATGTCAGAAATACCAGAGAGGTTGTCTTGGGAGCCTTGAGCACGTTAATGAGGAGAAATCCTCAGATCTTGATCAAGTGCATCTTTGGACCTGGTGGGAATCTAAGGCTCCAAGAAATTTTGGAGACCCTTGCTGAAATATTTAATCATTTTCAGCCCCAGGTAAAGTGCCAGAAAACTAGAGGGTGGCAAACATTGCACAGTTATTAAAAAGGGGCAGCAAGGACAAGCCAGGGGACTATAGGTGAGTGAGTTTGACATCAGTGGTCAGAAAATTGCAAGAGGAAATTCTGAGGGACAGAATCGACCTACATCTGGCTAAGTAGGAACTAATTGGAGATAGTTAACATGGCTTCATGCGCAGGAGACAGTGTTTTTTGTTGAGACGACAAAGTGGATTGATGAGGGCAAGATGGTGGCTGTGGACTACATAGACTTTATTAAGGCCTTGCAGTTTAGTCCAGAATGCTAAATCACATGGGGTCCAAGGTGAGCTGGCAAATTGAATTCAAAATTTGTTCAGTGTAAAGAATCAGAGGCTATTACAGATGCTTTTCTGATCATGTGTCTGTGGCCGGTGGTGATCAGTGCTGAGTTCACTGTTGTTTCTTATCTATATTAACAATTTGGATGACAATGCAGCTAACATGATCGACAAATTTGCAGATGATATCAAAATTGGTGTTGTGGTAGACAGTGATTAAGGATATCTAAGTTACAAAGACATTTCTATTGCTTTTTTCATTCCATACATTTTTTTAAATTTTGCTTAAAATCGAACAAAAACAGCAGTTGCTTTGATATTCAAAAACAGAGTCACAGCAGGAACAATTTTACAACACATAAATCATTCGCATGGATGAATGAAAGGCAATAATTTTGGTTGCATTTCAACAAATAGAATGAAAGCAGTTTATAGATTTATTGAGCACAGAGGTGCAAAAGGGAAGTCCGCCTGCATATATGAATTCATGAATTCATTTTATAAAAGAAACTTCTCTGGATTACTAAAGATAATTTAAAAAAAATCCAAACCTGCCCTGAAGAATCGAGCCCAGTCCAAGCGACCCTGTCCCAATAAGTTAAGTCAGGTTAGGATCACATCAAATATCAAAAACGCCATAAATTGTTGAGCTCAATGTATGGATTGTCCATGGTCATCTCTGCTGAAGAATATTTCCTTTTTTGCAGTCAAGTTCTTGAAATGATTCCAAATTGATTGGACCAATTTCCCTGGGTGTCATAGAGCTACAGAGAGATGCAACACTGCATCTGTTTGGCCCAAGTCAATGGAAGCCATCAAGCATTCATTTTTATACCGATTAAACCCTCAGCCATTTTTATTGTCCTCGCATTGCAACTGATTCCCCTTAGATTCTACTAATATACCACCCCCCCTGGACAATTTATGGTGCTCAAATAATCTTGAGGATGTAGGTGGAAAACTGAGCACCAGGAGAAACCCACCTGGTAACTGGAAGAATGCCCAAGGTTGTCAGAAACAGCATGTGAAGATGGGATTGAACCCAAGTTGCTGGCACTGTAAAGGCATTGCACCAGCTGCTTTGCTAACCTTGCCACCCTTTATTTTGTAATGTTTAATATGTCTGAAAATTTTGTCAGTAAATTAATTTTTTTTGAAGTAAAAAGATTCTCAGAAGTTTTTTTGGTGGTGAGAGGTTAATAAATTGCTCATAAGTTTAATGAATTCTGATTTTGCAAACATGCTTCATGATGTTTTGATTACTCGATTCTTCCTTGTTTATGCATAACATAATGGGAACTTGATGGCCTCATCCTTATTCATTAATAATAATGATACCATCTAACTACACGAGGAAAATGTCACCTTATAATCAAAAAATCATCAATCAAAATAAATCTGAAGCAATAATGATCCATATTAATGAGTTGAGTGGATAATTATAGTAAAGATGCAAATGCAGATGTTTCTTTTATAGAATCAAGGCTCAAAATTGTGTTTCATTAAATGACAATTACATTATAATTTTTCTTATGAAATCTATTTCAACACACATATTTCATTTGGAATCTATTTAATTAATTCTGGGCAGATATAATCTGGTAATGCAGAGATACTGATGAAGTGACAATATTTTGCTTCCCACTGTACATATAAAGAGTATACTTTATTCTTGCCTGGTTGATTACTAGCTTTTTATATTAATCTAATTACACTTTACAAAACTCTACTTAACTTTGTGTCATAAGTATATCTTTAAATATAATCTTTTCTCTCGGTTAAGATAATCTAATTGTGATACAACCTATTAATACTCGTCTTGTAGCAGAAAATGTTTCTCCAATATAATCACAGGCTACACCTTCTCAATTGTTGCTCCTCAGTCTGTGTGGATATTCATTTTACCATGACTTCTGTCTGAATCGCAATGACTTTGATCTTGTATCAATCTACGAATAAAAGTTTAAAGTCCATATTTATTATCGGAGTACATACATGACATCACACAATCCTGAGATTGTTTTTTTCCTGTGGGCCAGGCAGAATTTCTACTTATCGGTAACTGTAAACTGTACTCAAGAAGATAGATATGTACATCAAAGAAGGAAATGTAAACAAACAGAAATTATAGACAAACTGATTGTGCAAATACAAGAAAATAAATATTCAACAATACTCTTACTGAGTTGTTAAATGAGTCTCTGAATGAGTGTTGTTTAGGAGTCTGATAGTTGAGGGGGAGCAGATATTCCTGAACCTAGAGCTATGAGTTTTGTGGCACCTGTACTTTTTTCCTGATGGTAGCAACAAGAACAGAGTGTGTGCTGGGTGTGTGGATCTTTGATGAACGCTGCTGCTCTCCAACAGCATATAGGTGTTCTCAGTGGTGTGGAGAGTTTTGCCTGTGATATACTAGGCTGTGTTAACTACCTTTTGCAGGGCTTTCTGCTCACAGATAATTGTGTGCCCATACCCGGCCATTATGCCAGCATGCTTTCCACTGCACATCTGCAGAAATTTGCCAAGGCTTCTGATGTCATAACGAAGATCCACACACTCCTGAGGAAGAAGAGGGACTGATGTTCTTTCTTCAGCATTAGTACGATGGGTCCAGGAAAAGTCCTCCAAGAGAGTGACTCCCAGCAATTTAAATTTGCTCATCCTCTCCACCTCTGATCCCCCCCAGTGATCAGTGGATTGTACACCTCTACCTTTCCTAAAGTCTGCAATCAGCTCCTTGATTTTAGTAACGTTGAGTGTGAGGTTGTGGCACACCATTCAGCCAAGTTTTCAATCTCCCTCCTGCATGCTGACTCAGCGCCCCTTTTATGCAATGAATTTATGAAATAGCTTACACATTCCTTTTGTTTCCCACAAGATTTCCAGCAAACTTCTAACTTCAGCATTTTATCTAATCTGGGTTCAATCCACTTTTGTAATATTATTACCATAAAACCAGGAAAGAAGTGACTTGGAAATGTGTGGAAAGCATTTAGACAGGGCTGTATCTTCAACAGCCACACAAAGGAAGGAGCTGACCTTGTTTGGAGAACAGGGTAAAAACTGGGTGCACTTTGTAGAAGTCCAAATCCATTAACCACTCTTCTTCATCCAGTTTCCAGGCATATTTTTGAAGCCTGTTTTCGCAGTTCAATCGCATTGCTGCATGTGTGGTTTATAAAATGACATGGCAGCCGGGTGTTCACAAAACTTGCCACACTGACAATCCATTTTGTGATTGATTTTTCAGCTTCAAAGTTTGGGTAGACTGTTAAAATACCTGCTTGTATTGACAGGCTACCGTAACGCTCAATCTTTGTCAGCACCATCTTACAGCCAATAAGGTCAACTGCTGGTCAAGGGGACCTGAACCCATAGCATTCCAGGTAAGAAACCTGAATCCTATCCTTTGATCCACAGCTGATATTATACTGGATCTGGAATTATCCTCCAAGATAATAACCTGAAAATGTCCATATGCCAGAGATGAGTGAGCAACAGCGCTCCAGAAATAAGAAACTCAGCTGTGCGCGGAAATATTTATTGAAGGGGTGATTAGGGTAGAATTAGGCCAGGAGACATTGGAGCAGAAATATGGTATTCGGCCCATTGAACCTACCCTGCCATTTAATCATTAGCTGATCCATTTTTACACTCATCTCCGCCTGAAAATTATCCAGTAGCCTGGCCTCCACAACTGTCTATGGCAACAGATTTACCACCTTCTGGCTAAAGAAATTCCTGCACATTTTTGTTCTTAGCAGACGCCTTTCAATCCTGAAGGTGTGCCCTCTTGACTATACTCTGCCACCATGGGAAACAACCTTTCTACATCTACTCTGTCCGTGCCTTTCAATATTCGAAACGTTTCAATTAGATCCTTCCGCATTCTCTGAAATTCTAATGAATGCAGGCTGTCATATGATAACCCTTACATTCCTTGAACCATCCTTGTCACCTTCCTCTGAGCCCTCTTCAATGTCAGTATATCCTTCCTTAAATGAGAAGCCAAAAGCTACTCAAAATATTCCAAGTGAAGTCTCACCAGGGCCTTATAAAGCTTAAACATCAGGTAGTGCGCATCGAAAGAACCAAAGACTTGTTGATCCAAACCAAGGCTTTTATTAACTAAAAGACTGGAGCATATCACAAGTAGGTCGACCAGTCCAGAATGACCTGGTCTGGCTAGGAGCAATCCTTTAAGACCTGACAGTAGGTGTGGCTACACTCTCAGCCAATCACAGTCATCCTACACTACCATCTGTACATATGTATATATACACATTGGTGATAGAATCTGTACTATCACACATCACTTCCTTGCTTTATATTCTATTCCTCTTGAAATGAATGCCAGCATTGCATTTGGCTTCTTCATCACCAACTCAACATGCAAGTTTGACTTCAGGGTATCCTGTACTAGGGCTCTCAGTTCCCTTTACATCTGGTCATTTTCAATTTTCTTCCCATTTAAAAAGTAGTCTGCTCATTTATATTTTTCTTCCAAAGTGCATGGCTGTACACTTTCTGACATTATATTTCATTCCATACTTCTCTGTCCATTCAGGAGTGGCATGGAGGTCATAGAGGTTAGTGCAATGCCTTTACAGTGCCAGCAATTGGGACCGGGGTTCGAATCCCATGTTGTCTGTAAGGAGTTTGGACCTTCTCCCCGTGTCTGCGTGGGTTTTCCGTGGGTGCTCTGGTTTCCTCCCACCGTTCGAAACATACCAGGGGTGTAGGCTAATTGGGTGTAAATTTGGTGGCACGGACTCGTGGGCTGAAATGGCCTGCTACTGTGCTGTGTGTCTAAAATTAAATTTAAATTTAACCTCCATGTCGGTCTTTCTTCTGCAGCTTCCCGGTTTCCTCAAAACTACCTGCTCCTCTACCTACCTTCACTTTATCTGAAAACTTGGCCACAAAGCCATCCATTTCATAATCCAAATCATTAATGTACAACATAAAAAAGAAGCAGCCCCAACACTGACCCCTGTGGAACTTCACTAGCAACTGGTAGCCAATCAGAAAATGATTCCTGCATTGCAACTCTTTGCTTCCTGCCAATAAGCCGATTCACTATCCATGCTAGTATATTTCCTGTTATACCATAGACTCTTTTAGTAGCCTCATGTGTGGCATCTTATTAAATGCCTTCTGAAAATCCAAATACACAACATCCACAACACTGCATCTTCCTTATCTAGCCTGTTTGTTACTTGTTCAAAGAGTTCCAATTGGTTTGTCAAGCAAAATTTTCCCTTAAGGAAATCATACCTATCTTGTCATGTGCCTCCATGTACTCTGTAACCTTATCCTCAACAATCCAATCCAACCAGCCTATAATTTCCTTTCTGCTGCCTCCCTCCCTTAAATAGTGGGATGACATTTGTGATTTTCCAGTCCTCCGGAACCATACCAAAATCTATTGATTCCTGAAAGATCACGAATAATGCCTCCACAATCTCTACCATTATTTCTTTCAGAACCCAATCTGTCTGGGAGACTTATCTACCCTTCTCCCTTGAAATAATAACTGCACTCACTTCCCTTCCCTGATACCTTTCAACATCTGGCACACTACTAATGCCTTCCATTTCATTCCTCTGCCCATTATTATTGTCTCCATTGTAATTTTCCAATGGTCCTGTATCTACTCTCAGTTCTTTACGCTTTATATACTTGAAGAAGCATTTGATCAAATGGGTTCCAGTCTTTCAACTTCAAGTGGAAGTATGACAGTGAGACCTTAAATATGAATTAATCTTATGTAGAAAGTGCTTTATTTAAGAATGTATGGTTATTAATCAAAACTGTAAGAGATTGGAAAAATATTTCATACCCTGCATCTTGGCCAACATTTATCATTCAGCCCAAACTATCTAAAGTAGATGAACTCTCCATTCATCTCATTACTGTTTGCAAGATTTTGCTCTGCATAAATTAGTTATGGCAATTCCCTGGAAAAACAAGTTACTAAATTTTAAAGTTGATTTATCAGTTGTTAAACAGTTGGAGACATCCTGAAAATGTGAAAGATGTTATACTAAAGAATGTTTTACATCTTTTCTAGTCTTCATAATACATTATGAATAGAATTTCATTGATTAGCAAAATGTAAAAGTTCCTTCATATTATTTCTGTTGAGGTGTTGCCTGAGTCTTTTCAGCAAAATTAGCCAAATCAATGTGGTGAACAATTAAGGTGCTTCAAAGCATTAAGTTACAAAATCGAATTTCCAGAGCAATATGTTTTGAGGAAGTCACTGTGATAAACTCAAAACTTAATGATTTTTTTCATTTTTAGGCTGATTTCCTGCTCATGGATTAAGTTTAGATTAGATGAAAATATTTAATACACTTCCTCTACCATATTTAGGAAATATTTATTTTAATGATTAAATATTACCAGATCCCACTATCGTGTCATCTTTTTCATTCCTTCTTTTCTTTGGTTACTGCCTTTCACACAACATTTAATTCCTGCACAACTATCTCAACGCTTGCCTACATCCTCTTGCCAAATTATACTCAGGAATTGCTACCTTTTTTCATTTATTTGGAGCATAACAAACCTATTAATATTTATACCAATTGAACTCCATTAAGGCCAAATGAAAATGCTTTGTGAACTGAAGCAGAAGTTGGGCTGAGACCCTGCATTAAAAATGAATGCAAAGTCTCAACCTAAAGTGTTAACATGAATATTTTTCCTCCACAGATGCTCCTTGACCTGCTGAGATCATCCAGCATTCTGTTCTTTTGTTCCATGCTTCAGCATCTGCAGTTGATTTTGTCTCCAAATTGAAGTAGAGCTACAAGTTCCTGCTAGGACCTACCTCACCTTTCATCTTAACAAATGATTTGAACAATTCCTAATTTTTCAGCCATATTTTCCATTTTAGCTTTAACTTGATCTGCTCATTTCATCAACACTAGGCGGTGAACCCCACTGACATGCCATTTGCTAGACCTGTCCCACTCATTCTCTGCTTGGCGACACTACACAACATTCATAACGCACGTAAGATAACTCTCAGTTAAGCAGACTGCTTTAGGGTGCTGGTTTATAATTCTCACCCGGCATTCACTGGTGTTATTCATAAGAAGGCGAAAAAATGACCGCAAAGATACTTAAGAAAACAACATCATCTATCATCATCATTATGCATCATCTATGATAAGCAAAGTTCAAAGACTCAGAACAGGTGCACTGACATATAGGCAAATTGGGACCTACAGGTCACCGTGTGCAATAAAGTCAGAACACCAGTGGCAGCAAAAGTTGATCAATAGAAAAAACCAGTACTGCATGTAGATAGTACCACCCATGTATTTCCAAGCCAAAAAACCTACAATCAATAACAACAGTCCAAATGCATCTATGGACATCATGGAAGATATAATGATTGTTGACATGAATACACATGGAAAAATAAAGCAAGATAACAATACTTGACATATCAATCAATATTTCAGTATTGAACCTTTTAATTTAGTTTCAGTGAACTTCAATCTTTCGTACTCTGTACATTAGGGGACAGAAATAATTAACTCTATTTTAGTTTATTCATTTAAAAAAAATCAAGTTATTAAATTTCTTGTTGAATCAAGACATAAGTCTCTAAAGCCTATCAGATCATTATACATCATCTGATTATTATTGTTTCTGCAAGTATAATGCAACAATATCACCAATACCTGTCTACTTGTGGTTTGGCAGTGAAATAAGATAGCTCAGTTAAGATTGCTTCTGAATATTTTGAAAATGATACTGAAATTTACCTGATAGTTTCCCACTTCAACTTTTGAAAGAATCCTTAATGAGGTTTGGTTAATACCCTTATTTAGCAAACATAATAGAAGCCATCTATTGCACTGAATGTTGGATTAACGGTGTAGTTTTTTTTTGTTTTTTGTTCCCACTATTAAAATCGAAACTAGGACACTATGATGGTGACTAGAAAAAATTGCATTAAAAAAAACACAACTGGTTTGCAACTTTTTTCTATGACTCTTTTATAAACTCACACAATTCTCAATTGTTCCCCCACTGCTTGCTAAAAAGGCAGTAAAAATTATGGCAAAGCCACTTCAGCCCTTTGTTATTTTTGGGTAACTGACACAATTTCAACTGTAATTTTTCTCTAAGTTGCAGTTCACACTGTGATATCCCATTGTTAGCTTTGCAAAAAAAAAAGCACCTTAAGCTTTCATTTCTCTTTTTAAAAAGGAATTTGCCCAGTAAACTTAAAAAGTTAAGTCTCATCAAACCAAGCATAATGCAAAACCAAGAAACATCAAAGAAAGATGCACGTGAATAAACTTTCCAATTGTGCACCTGAATTGTTTCCTGAAGTTCAGAGGTTCTGTGGTGCAACCACTCTATGTATGTATTGTGTGAGCTGGCCCGCCCCTTGAACTTGTGACTCCTTCCTTCCGGAAATCCCTATAAAGACTGTTACGCCCAAACTCCTCCCTCTGTACCTGCCTTGGAACTGGGCTAGCAACATGTGAGATGCCTTAAGGTGATTAAAACCTATTAATCACAACTCTCTGTCTGATGTGGTTGATCAACGGCGCTACAGGTTAAACAATATATTCAACAATAAACTTAGGAGCAAAATTTGCAAATAGTGCTTTACGTCTCCTTGGCTTGATCATACCCTTGTAAAATATCTCCTATTTGTGTTCCAAAAGGCAAAATGTTAAAAACTCTGGCTGTGTTTCAGGAAGTGTGGGGAAAATGTGTTTTTTATTTTCTTTTACAGATAAGAACCATATTAGGCAGATAATGACTTGGCTGACACACCTGAAAGTTGGTTTAATATTCTTCTCCATAGTAATGTAAAAATATTTCAAAGATAATAATATAAATTATCCACTGGAAGCTGGAACTGCCTCTACCAGTGGCATCATCAATAACTATTACAAACATGAAGATAAATTGAGTTATCTCAAACATAATAAAAAGGTCCTTCTCCATAAACTTTGGAGTATTTTGTGATGCCACACAACATATATTTCCTCAAAAACTTTTACTTAAAAATGGAATTAAAAAATGTAATGTCAAAGGTACAAATAATTTAATGTCCAGGTCATTGACCTTTCATCGGACCGAAGTATTCAATTTCTTTCTCTTGCGCTTTCTAGATGCCATCTGTCCTAGAGTATTTCCTGCGCTATTTATATATTTATTTATACGTTTCCAATTACTGCAGTAATTTGCTTTTCTTGAAAGCAAATTGTAACATTACAGGTTCGGTTACTTTAAATTCCTTCACAGAAAAATAAATTAGCAACTTTAAATCAATTCAACCATACCAAAAACATTTTTACAACAACGATGTAGCTTTATATTTTTCTAATGTACCTGCAAATATCTCAAAATCTCGGCAAGTATTTAACATGCTCCCAGTTTTTATGTTGTGGTCTGAAGTGTGTGGCTTTCAGAAATGGATTTCTCTTCCACTCTCTGGCACCTGATATTTAACATGTGGATAGAACAAGCTTGATGCTATCTTCACCAAGGACTACCACAATCTGAAGCCATTGGAGGAGTTTCTTGCATTCACATTCTCAATTGTTCCCCCCACTGCTTGCTAAAAAGGCAGTAAAAATTATGGCAAAGCCACTTCAGCCCTCTGTTATTTCTGGGTAACTGGCACAACTTCAACTGGGAGCTAGTCAAATGTAATTTTTCTCTAAGTTGCTGTTCACACTGTGATTTCCCATTGTTAGCTCTGCAAAAAAAAAACCTTCAACTTTCATTTCTCTTTTTAAAAAGGAATTTGCCCAGTAAGCTTAAAAAGTTAAGTCTCATCAAACCAAGAATAATTACATAACAAACATGGCAATGACAAGGGTGGCCGGATTGCCTAGCGGTTAGCGTTATGCTGTTGCAGCACCAGCGATCGGAAATGGGGTTCGAATCTTCACTGTCTGTAAGGAGTTTGTATGCTGTGACTGTGTCTGCATGGGTTTCCTCTGGGTGCTCCAATTTCCTCTCACCGTTCAAAACATACCTAGGGTTTTTGGTCAATTGGGTGTAATTGGCCAGCATGGGCTCGTGGGCTGAAAGGTCCTGCTACCATGCTGTTTATCTACATTAAAAAAAATTATAACTGATAATTCCAGCCAATTCAGTTCTCTGGCCCTGTACATTAACCTTGAGAAATACAAGGACTCATCCTCCAGTTTTCAAATTCTTTCAGCAGACTTCAAAGACACAAAATCTGATTTGTAATTGCCAATCAAAATCACTTCTAATTTTATTTCCTTCACACATACATCTAAAATATTCTTAAATGCTTCAACATTTCATAGAAAACTCCAGACTGTACAAGTGATTTCTCAATTACTTTGAGAATTACTAAAATCAGCTACTTCCCTAAATGTATTTGAGTCAGTGAAAGTGATATACAGGATAAATTTAGGGGTTCCCCTGAAAGAACCCCTTCATAGTTGAAAGAATGGTATATAGTCACCAGCTTCACAAAAATGAGACCGACCCGATTCAGTCTTCCGGAATCATGTGCCTCATGGTTCACTATCATTTTTTCTGTTTTTCCCTCTTCTCCTGATCCAAGGAATCCAGACTCATACAAAGTATTCACAAGCATGATGAGCAGGAGGCCATTTGACCTCTGGTGCCTGGACTCCATTCATCACAATGTCTTGGTATCCCTTGATTCTCTTAATATTGATTAATCTCTCTCTTGAACTGAGCCTCCACTTCCTCTAGGGAGAGAATACCTAAGGTTTCTGGTTTGATGAGGTTGTTTCTGGTCAAACAAATTTATTTCTGCCTTTGTCGTGAACAGCCAATTATTTATTTTGAGCCTGTGATCTACCCGAACCATGTGTAACATCACTTCCACATGTACCCTGTCAAGCCACACAAGAATTTGGGAAGTGGGAATGCAGAGGATCTGAGCACATGTGTTTTGAAAGAGCTCTCCATAAAAAGTATTAAAAAGACAGTTTGAAAGCTCAAACATCAGAATTTCATCATTGAAAATGTATAAAACTAGTATTAAATGACCAAGGCAACCAAAAACAAAAACTGAAGAAGCAACAGCTCAGCCAGGAACATCAAGTGAAAGCCCAATGAGGAGTGGCACAGGAGGGGCCTTGGGATTGGCTAAATCCAGCAGAACTGGTGGGGGGTAGGTGGGGAGGAGGTCAGCCCAAGAAATAGCCAACATCCTGAATAAGATGGAAACTTGGTGTACTCATTTTACGAACATTGAATCAGCAATTAGAGACATATTGGAAATGATATCGGAAATTAAATAAATCATGGAAGAATTAATGGAATGAATGTCTCAAGTGGAGGCAGAGCTGAACAAACCAAAAGACAGGTAAAAGGCTCCAGAAGAAAAAGCAAAAACATGGGACACAGACAGGAAAGGATTGATGGACAAGATTGACCATATGGAAAATTTTAGCAGACACAACAATGTAAGAATCATGGGATGAGAGAAGGAATCGAGGGGAAAGATCTGGTGAGCTTCTTTGAAACATGGATCCCACAAATGCTGGGTCAAAAGAAGTTAAATCCAAAGCTGCAAATTGAAAGGGTCCTCGGACACAGAAGAACCAGTGAACAGCGACCACGACCAGTCCTGGTAAGATTTTTAAGTTACCGGGAGCAGGATGTGATCTTGGGAGCAGCGTATGAATATTCAAAAAATAACAATGACCCATTAGCGGTGGACAACAAAAAAGTAATATTTTTCAGGACTCTAGACCTGCCTTGGTGAAACAAAGAAAAGAATTTGATGAGGTTGTGATAGTACAGACCTATCACCCATGTATATAGTTACAGTATCTAGAGTGTAATGACTGTGCTTATTGCGATTGGCTGAGAGCTTAGCCACACCTACTGTATGGGTCTTAAAGGGTTGTGTCCCTAGCCAGGTCGGATCATTCCAGACTGGTCGGCCACCTGTGAAGAGCTCCTGTCTTTTGCTAATAAAAGCGTTGGTTTGGATCCACAAGTCTTTGGTTCTTTCGACGAGCTCTACAGAGGTAAAGGGACAACTGTGATCCAAAAACTTGAATTATTCACTGATTTACCCAGTGACGCTGAGGGTTGATGACCCAGAATTTTCAAGAATAAAGAAGACATGGAAGAGTTTTTACAAAAGTTGTGAAGAGATTTGAGCTGCCAGATCAGAAGATTGAAAAGACCATTTTGGAACGGGACTAACTGAAGGATGTAACTTTTTTTCTTTTTTGTAGTACTGAGCCGTCTTGTTTTTGCCACTAAAATAAAAATCATTGTAAATATAAGACAAAGAGTTCTGGAAAGAAAGGAAGGTGGTGAGTAGAATGGCAGGGTGGGAAAATGGTGCTGGGAGACGAGCAGTTTTAAAAGATGGTGCTACAGGGAGCAATTTTTCTTCTTTGGAAGATGCCAAGTTCACCTGCTAAGTCTGGAGTTCATTGGTTCAAGTCGCACTTTAGAGTTGCAGAAAACTGAGGGTGGCTCATCAGTTGAAGGGACTGTTACCTAGTGAAAGTTGCCCATGTTTAGATGAGTTATTGATCTGAAGCTCCCGATGTTATCTCACATAGACTTAACAGATCCAACAACGTTATTTTAAAAACAGCAGTTAAAATGTAGCATCTTTGCCAATATTTATACTAAAAAACAAATAATGATTACCTAGCTGCATATTTGCCTAGTTTTTACATAAACATTTGAAAATTTCTCAACCCTTCAAAAGTGGTCACTGCATTTTTATTTCTAATAGGTTTGAATCAAACGTAAACAGGGAAACAAATATTTTCCCGGATTTTAACTTTAACTACAGGCAATGAGAAGATTTTGATTGAGCCAATCTCCCTTTTCTTCACAAATTCTATCGATTGTTGCAGCCATAAAATTGGGACCATTGCTTGGAAACAGCTACGCTCTCCTTGAGCGATTGATAAACTAAATTTTATTAAAAGAAAACGTTGCCATGGTGTAGAATCTTTAATACATTCACACTATACATGTCAAGGCTATTCTGCACCTGTGTCCTTCAAGTAAAAAATATAACAGGAATGCATGAAATACAAGGAAGGAATTAACAAAATAATTTATCAGACAAAGTAAGTAGAAATATAAGGAAAACAATAATTCAGCATTTGTCCAAACATGGAAGGCAAGTAACCAAAGTGTAGAATCTTTAAGAAAAGCAGTTTCAGATATATCACAAATAGTCTTGCCAACTCATTCTACATTTTAAAATTTTCCATTAAAAATCAAATATCTTTGCCTCGTTTGACTCCAGTTTCTATTTTTACACGTGCTAAAAACTATTTATCTGCAGCTGGGAGCTCCCCAACATTAAAGTTGGTCACAACTTAGGAAGGCCATTTGATCCATCTTGTTCATCCTTTCATTTAAAATCTTTTGCCTCATTCCCAATCACAGTATTCCATTATGGCCTCAATTATTAAGTAACTTCCGTCTCCACTCCCAATATCCAGTAGACTATTCCAGGTATTGGTGTAAAGAGTTGTGACCTGATTACTGTGCTGAGCATGACATAAATTTCAAAGATATCATATCATTATTTAATATATCTATTCGTCTCTAGGTAAATTGTGAATGGTGCAATGAGATCAAATGACACCAGATTAAAAGTCTCTGAAAGTCAGACTCCAATAGATTTTTGCTTCAGGACAACACAAAAGCAGGCAGTGAAATTCTTTTGATGTGTAATCACTGGTATGACATAGGAAACAGACAGCCCGCTTGCATATAGCAAACTCTTTAAGTAGTAATACAATGATGGCAGTAATCTAACAATTTGCTAGATAATTGAGTGATAAATTTTAATGATAGCGACTTACCTACTTGTCTTCAAAATGGTGCTGCCCACCTTTCCACCTGAGAGAGCAGATTGGGTCTTGGTTCAACAAGCTACCCAAAACACATCAGTGTAAGAACCCTTTTAACTCGCTGCAATATGAGGTAGATTTTTGTGTACAAGTTTCTGGAGACTGGCTTAAACCCACAAACAACCGATTCAGAGAAGAGAGTGCTACTAATTGATGCCATTAAAATGGCCTTTTAAAAATGAAATTGAAAATTAATAGTTTGTGAAAACATTCATTAAAAGATTCAATACTGTTCTTATTGAAGCTGTCATTTAAAAGATTTTATCCTTACTGAGGGGGCGGAACATACTGTGAGGTCTTAGAATCCCTTCAAATCCATATTATTTTCTGTACAACATCATTAACTGCTTGGCAATAACGTCAAAGTAATTGGTTGACATGTAATACTACATTGAACACTTGATCATCAATTTAATCGCATTATAAAACTTGCAACACAACTGATGCATCTGAAACAAACTACTTGACCCAAATCATCTGTATCAGGATTTATGTTCCACCTGCACCTCCTCCCATACTTATTATTCAAACCTTCTAGTCATTATTTCCTCATGTATCCACTGAGCTAATTGTTCTATTGCCACTCTCTCAGTGACTCCAAATGGTAGCAAGCTCTAAATTCTGACTATTGTCTCACATAAGCCCCCAGTTGCTTTGTGCTCCCTGAAGCGAGATCATCTTCTCAGCATCAAGCCTTCCAGATACTGACAGTACGCAAAAGTACTGGAGGAACTCAACAGGTCATGCAGCATCCATGGAAAGCAATAGGCCATCTGCAGAACCTTTTGTGCACTGTACTGGTTCCTGAGCATCTGCAATCTTCTTACTTATCTTAAAGCCCTTTTACAGGTCATCGCTCAGCCGTCAATTTTCTAGAAGAGAATCCCAGACTCTGCGATTTTCCTTTGTCGTTATATACTCTCGGTTTTTAGAACAACTCCACCAAGTGATATTTGCACATCTTCAACATATCTGAATGCAAATCCATTATACAGTATGCAAAACATGATAGTCCAAGTATATATCAAATAAAATTCCATACAATTTGAACATTTCTTGGGTCCAATCCTATCCTTCCAGGAATGAACCTTAATATTTTGTTTGCTTTTATTTATGACCCAATTAACCTGCTTTCAGTTAATGATTTAATTATACTTAACATAATCACGAGCTGGCTTTAATTTGTAAGCCACCTCCTTTGCAGACTTGATATCAGGTTCTCGAAATGTTTCAAATTCTGAACAGATTACCAAATAGAAAGAAAAAAAGAAAGGCAAAAAGAAGGTGCGGACCCAGGTGAGTGGGAAGCAGAGACACAACGCTGCTCTGCAATGTCCTATCACCTGGTCTTAATGCCAACCACTCCATGCAGGCTTTAAACAGCTTATTAAAGGATCCAACTATTTTTGATCTGTGACCAAGATGGTGGCATCTGTGCTGGGCAGCATACTATGAGGGATTGCAGACTCCAAGTGAGCAGTAGACTAGTTCAGGGCACCAGAAATGTGGAGATCATCCCCTCTCCCCCCCACCCATTGTGAAGGAGAAGCAGAGGAGATGAAATGACATGATGGTGCCCAAGGCAGTGGACCAGTGAGGGGCTAAGCAGCTGAAGGACCCACACAGGCTGTGGGCTGTTTGCAACTTTCAGTCAAAGGACCCAAACGGACTATAGACTCCTGGAGATCATCTCTTGAAAACCAGGTATTTGAGAGGGTTTTGAGGGCGAGAAGGTCTTCTGAAAGGCCATGGGCAATGAAGGTTTCCTGATCATAATCGAAGGTTTGGATCTGGAGCTTGGGTTGGTGATGGTTTGAACTGGAGTCTGTGTGGCTGCGGGTACATTGGAGGCGAATCCATGGACATTCAGTGTCTCTGAAGAGATTCTATTTTGCTTCTCTTTCTGTTATTGTTAGGGCACTGGGCAATGCTTATAGCGACTCTTTGTTTGCCTGACAGCAGACAAAAGTTGAAGGATATCATGTATATTATATTTTTAATGAATTATTATGTGAAAATAAAAGGAACATTTGAACCTTTGGTTCATCTATGTACTCACTGTCTCCTTGAAAAAAAAGGCAACATGTCCACCAACTAGTTTCAATCTCTGGCCCATGACAACTAAAAGTGGAAAAGCTGCATTTGAAAACCTTCAGTACATGGAAGCTCAACACAAAGGCTGGAGAAGCATGTTCACCATAGTCTACCCACCTACCTGCTCTGCCACCGACAGAGCCACATTTGCCTCTTCATCCACGTCCAAACTTACAGAACTGGAGTGAAGGCAGTTCATTCTCCATCCAATGGTCTGCCAACAATTTTTTTTTTCCATTACATGAAATGGAGCAGTTATAATAAAAAAAGAGTGTACACTGGGTTACAGAGTACCCTGCATAATGTTTGGGGCAAAGGCATTTTTATTTCCTTTATTTGCCCCTGTGCTTCACACTTTTAAATTTGTTGTAATCAAACAATTCACGTGGTTAAAGGGCTTGTTCCAGATTTTATTTAAGGTTAATTTTATATATTTTGGTTTGACCATGTAGAAATTACAGCATTTTTTATACATAGTCCTCTCATTTCAGGCCAGTATAATATTTTAGTCATAGCAATGGCATCTATATTAAAATAGTCATGTTGAGTGTTGCATATCCCCTTGCCTGCAATGACTGGTTGAAGTTGGTGATTCATAGACATCACCAGATGCTGGGTATCTTCTCTGGTGATGCTCTGCCAGGACTCTACTGCAGCCATCTTCAGCTTGTTTCAGAGTTCATTCTTGGCATTTAACACGATCATTCTCCAGAGACTGGTGGAAAAGCAGTCCTCGCTGGGATGGAACACTTCTCTCTGTAACTGGATTCTGGACAGTCCATCCAGGTCGGTAGCAGAAGAAAGAGCACCATCAGGCTGAGCGCTGGCATACCTCGGGACCGTGCTCGGCCTGTTCCTGCTCATGCTACTGACGCATGAATGCCTCGACACATCCAGCTCCAACAGTGCCATCAAGCTTACAGGCAACACCACAGTCGTCGGCCTCAGCAGCAACAACGATGAGTCGCTCTACAGAGAAGAGGTGGAAAATCTCTTGAAATAGTGCGTGAGTAACAACCTGAGACTCAACGTTGTCAAGACGAAGGAGATGATTATGGACTTGAGAAGGACCAGGAATGACTCTCCGTTACATATCATTAACTCTGTTGTGAAGAGCACGGTTGCTTGAAGTATCATGGGCACTCAACATCTTTTCAGTTGTCAGGAAGGCTTAACAGTGACTGCACTTCCTGAGAAGACTGAAATGGGCAAGGCTACCTGCCACCATTACGTCAGCCTTCTACAGGAGCCCTATAGAGAACATCCTGGCTGGCTACATCACTGTGTGGTATGGTTGCTGCAGAGAAATAGTTCAGAGGTCAATCCACAGGACCATTAGAGTGGCAGAAAGAATCACTGGAGTCTCTCTCCCCTCCCAACCCCCCTCCCCCACAATGAACGTGATCTACCAGAATCTACCTGAAAATCATCGAGGACCCCCTTCCACCCCGCACACACCATGTTTCAGTTGCTCCTAACGGTGAAGAGATACCAGGAGGATCAGGGCCTACCACCACCAGGCTGAGGAATTGCTTATTCCCACGGGCAGTGAGAATGCTGAACGACCAAAGGAAATGTGTACATTGACCATCCAAGACTCTCATATTCGAAAAATAATATTTATTTATTTGTATAAATGAATACTTGTCCTGTATGTGTGTTAAGCCTAGCTGTGTGTCTGCGTGTTTTGCACCGAGGACTAGAGAATGCTGATTTGTCGGTTTGTACGTGCATAATCAGATGACAATAAACTTGACTGGTCTTTTCAGCATAGGGAAGGCGTACTCTATTGGATATGACCATTCAAAAATTTTCCAGTTTTTAGCTTTGAAAATCTCCTTTGTTGCTTGACCAGTACGTCAACTTGCTGTTGACGTGCAGGGATTGGAGGGATTTGCTCGAATTTGAGCAGATAAGGCATTTCTATATACCTCAGAATTCATTTTGCTACTGCCCTCAGCAGTTACATCATCAATGAAGGTAAGTGCTCCACTTCCCTGTGGCAGGCAAACATGCCCAGGCCATAGCACCCCTACCACCATGTTTCACAGATGAGGTGGTATGCTTTGGATATTGGGAAGTTCTTTTATGCCTCTAAACTTTGCTCTTTCCATGACTCTACAGGTTAATCTTGGCTTCATTTGTCCAGAAGACCTTTTTCCAGAATTCTACAGGCTGTTTTAAATACTTCTTGCCACACTGTTAATCTGGCCATCCTGTTTCTCTGGCTATCACTGACACATTTGCACCTTCCTTCTGAAGAGTGTTTCCAATCTGTCAGACAGGCATTTGGGGATTTTTCTTCATTATGATGAGAATTCTTCAGTCATCAGCAGGGGAGGTCTTCCTTGGAAGACCAGTCCCTTTGCGATTACTGAGCTCACCAATAAGCTCTTTCTTCTTAATGATATTCCAAACCTTTGATTTGGATAATCCGAAGGGTTGGGCGATGTCTCTTACTGCTTTATTCTGGTCTTACGGCCTCATAATGATTTCTTTGACTTTCATTGGTTCAACTCTGGGCAACTACAGACTCCAAAGGTGATCAAAGCTTAGAAGCAAGCCTAGCTCTCTTATACCTGCACCACTGATGCAATTAAAGGTACTTGAGTGGTCACAAACACTGGTGAAGCCAAATATTCCAAACCTGAAATCGCGGAACTGCAGAGTATATAAAAATTGGTGTATTTTCTACACAGTCAGACCAATATATACAAATAACCTTGTATAAGATTTGGGATGTGCACTTGAATCACATGTGAATTGTTTGATTACAAATTTCAAAATGGGGAGGACAGGGGCAAATGAAGGGAAAAAAGCACCTTTGTCCCCAAATTTATGGAGGGCACTATATATTTCAGATGATAATTTGTCCACAATAATCATATCAGATTACTCACCGTTACAAATTCTAACCCACAGCTTCTAATTCTGTATCCTCAAGCCAGTCAAATTATCGTCATTTCACAGAAACTAAACAAATTCTGGAAAGCAGCAAAGAATTATGAATTATCAACATTGGAGTCTCAATGTACTCTGACAAATTTAGTTATGCAGAACTTAATAATAACCAATAGAAAATTTGCAAAGTTTCTCATATTTATGTATTTGCGTTCTAACATCATATCTAAACACTTATTTCAAGCTCTGTAAAAATCCCTTATATAATGGCCTGAGGAAACAGTATGATTACAATCTATTTATCTGAATCAACTTTATGAAAATAACTCACAGATTTTCATACCCAGGATTATCAAGTGCCCTTCATTTTACTGCAATATTATGCAAGAGTTCAAGGCCATGGAATTCAATTTTGTAGCCCACACTTTTTTAAGCCATTCCATTTAACAGAACCACAAACTTGATCACAAGTTCTCATAGCGAACAACGTTATGGTTGCGAAGGCACTGCTTGAGTATTTGTGTGCAATTCTGGTCACCACACCAGATGAACAATGTGAATGCACTGTATAGAGTGCAGTGAGTGCTTGAAGAAAATGGAGCCTCAATAATCGTTTTGGCTAAGAATATTCTGGAAATAGTGATAACATCATCATTTAATTTCATGAAAAACTTGAAATAGTGAGAAATAAAGATAAAATCAAATTATGGAGAGAGTTTCTGCTAGTTTGGAGGTGATGAGCAAGCGCAAATTTAACATCATTATTAACAGAACAAAAGACATGATTTTTTTTACATTCATAGAGTTGTTTGGAAAGGATACTCCAATCTCACATACTGTTGCTAAAGCAGCAGTAAAGGATGATCATTTTAAACAGGAAAGTGGATAATTATTTAAGGAGGAAATAATCTAATGGGAAATTAGATAACTCATTGGAAAAGATGTGTGGCTGAATGACCCTGGTCTCTGCTGTAAAACCTGAGAGGGTGATTTATTTTTAACTCTTGCCTGAACTAGGTGAGCAATGGGAGGGTGTGATTGATTAGTCTGCACATTTAATGATAGGAGCTTAATATGGGGAAATGAAGTGACACTCAGAGGCAGTCCACTGGTTCAGGGAAACCTGGAATTCCCACAGCAAAAAATAAGGTTAAGAGTACAATTAGTCTGGAACAAGATTTGGCCGTAACGTGTCTACTTCCTCTCAACCTCCAACATACATTTCCATTAAAATGACTTGGTGATGAATTGGAAATGATATGCATCCAATGGGGAAAAATCAAATACAACATTCAAAATAAAAAGAATTCCCGAATAAACATTATCAAAAATACTAAAATATTTTCCTGGAGAAACTCAAATCAATATTAATATCATGCCTCAAAACAAGATGAAGTGTTTACAGTGGTTTTCAAATGTTTTCTTTCCACTCACATACCATCTCAAGTAATCCCTATGCCAGGGGTGTCAAACTCAAATTCACAGAGGGCCAAAATTAAAAACTTGGACTAAGTCGAGGGCCGAACTAAATATTTATTGAAAATTTTCAACAACATCTGCATGTTTTCTCTTCTTTCAACATATGTAATGTTAAACTTTAGGATATAACTTTAGGAGGATAATGTTACAGGACAAGAGTAGGTAGCTCAAGTTCACCCTTTGCTTGACCTGAGGGAAACATATTTGGTCCCTGTGGAGATGTAGTCAGCATTCACAGGCTGTGTCCATTTTGGCCTGCATCAGGACTCAGCATTTCCTGCTCACTCCTCAGGCTCTAGGCCTCTATTCACCCTCGACCCACCATCCCTCTACCTGACCAGTCCTTTACCCAACCTCTACTCACCCCTCACTCCACTCGCTCTGCCTCTACCCACCCCATCCTATACGCGCCCCTCTACTGCCTCTCCCCTCAACCTGTTCCTCCCTCTACCCGTCTCTCACCCTCTAATCACCCCTCCCCTACTCGCCCTGCCCCTCCCCTTTTACCTCTTCCCTATCCACCCCTCCTTCTACTCATCCCTCCCTCTAACTGCCCCTCGCACCACCATAACTTCCCCTGCCCATTACTCCTCACCTACACCCTCTGCCCACTCCTGCTTACCCACCCACTTAGGCCCAGCGCGCTGCCGATCAGCCTTTGCGGACAGCCACGTGCAGGGCCGAACAAGCCGTCCCTGGGGTCCGCGCGGGTGCAAGCGCTGAAGGCCGTGGCGACCGGGAGAAGTGTGCTGTGGAAGGGCCGTCCGGTGCCAGTCGCGCGGGGCTCGCGCTGCCCGGGGGCCGTGCGCAGCCTGCCATGGCCGTCGAGCCAACAGGAAATTACAGGCGCTCGCCAATCCACCGCACCGCTCGACAGGTGGGAGAAGTGACTGGTTGTGCGGGGAGCCTTCCAACCGGCTTGCCGGCTGATGACATCGACAGACTTCTCATGTTACAATTTCTCGTGTTACAATGGGGAAGGATGTGCAATGAAGGGGGAGGATGGTGGGGGTGACATTACCAAAAAACAGCATCGGCTCTCGCTGCAGGGCGGGCCACCTCTAATACATTTTTGAAATGATCTTGCGGGCCAAATATAATTATATCGGGCCAGAGTTTGACATGTGTGCCCTATGCCATAACTGTGATTAGTAAGGGATTGGTTAAGGTGGTATGTGAATGGAAAGCAAAAGTGTGAAAACCAGTTTTAATCGTATCTAATTGACTCGTTATGTGCACAGTTTCATAACTCCAAAAGAAATGGGCCATTGACAATTTTTCTCAAGCAAAATATTTCAGTAACAATTAGGTCCAGAGCAGCGGTTCTCAACCATTTTTTTTCCCCACTCACAGAGCACCTATGTCAGAGGGATTATTTAATGTGGTATATGAGTGGAAAGAAAAAGTTTGAAAACCAGTGGTTTAGCAGCTCAAGACTGAAGTAACACAGAGTATGTGTAAGCTTATAAAGCAGTTGTTTGCAATAAGTCATTTTATTTACTGTAACTAGAAAACAGGAAGACTCTTGCCATACTGCACCAATTCAACTCTGGTGGTAAGGATCTGGCTGCTTTTGGCACTACAAATTAATTAACCCAATGAAAACAGGAAACACACCTTCACCAGTCTTTCAGCAGATAGACATTTCCTGATTGCATTTGTATAACCAATAAAGATTCAGCCAAAATTCATAAAACTTCTCAACATAAAGGAGTGTTTCCAATCAAGTGTGAATTGAGATATAAATGAAATCAGCAATGTTTTATAAGTTTCAAGATGGATGACATATAAAGACAAGATATACTTGATTCAATCTATCAATGACTCCAAAGACTAGAGGGAGACGATAGGCTTTAATACATTTTAGACTGTAGATGGCATGATTACATGTGCTCGAATGAAATGGATAGGGGGAGGGAGGTCAACCTTTACGGCCAGGTCATGAGGGGAGGAGCTACTGGGGGAGCGATTCATCAGTGGGCGGGCCAGCCACTCATACACGGCAGTATATACGTATCACCACAGTACTGCAGTGGTTCAAATAATGAGGTTTCATTTCCTACTTTTGTCATGCAGAAAGCCAGTTAGTGAAGGTCACAGCATGTAACAGATGGTGAAACATCAGACACTGAGGAAACCATTCTAATTAAGAAAGTTAGAATTTTTTTCAAGAGCAAGTTTAGAAATAAGCATCAAAGGACTTGGAAATGAAGCCGAATTAGTGAGATATATATTACTTAAAATTTCATTTATTTTCTTGCACATTACCTCATAGTCACGTAATTAATAATGATGAGTTTATTTTCATTAGGCATTAAGTGCAATGCACAAATTAACGGAAATTCTTATTTGCTGCAGTCATACAGGTACAAAAGGTATTCACAGTTACAGTTAGTACCAAAAAACAAGTGATGGTTCAATCATGCAGTCAATTCTTTGATGGTCCCAGAGTAGTTTATGGTAAAGGTGGTACTGCGAGGTTCAAGAGTCTGTTAGCTGTCTGAAACTCAAAGGTGCTTACCCTCTCCACTGCCATGATAGGTGCATGGTTCTTCAGCCTCCTGTTCTTAAAGTCCACAAAGAAGCTCCTTCGTCTTGCTGACATTGAGAACAAGATTGTCATTCTGGCACCACGCAACCAGAGGCTCAAACTCCATCCTGTATTCTGACTTATAATTACCTGTTATGTGACCAAAATTGTGGTGTCATCAGCAAATTTATAGCTTACATTGGCGCCTACTTAGAGAAGCAATTGTGAGCAGAGAGGGGACGGACAAGAGGATGACGGACACGGAAAGCCCCTTGTGTGGATGGTCAGCTGGGAGCATGCGATGTTGCCAGCCCACAATGTTGGGGGAATGGTGATGAGGAAATCAAGCATCCATTTGCAAAAGAATGAACAGAGACCTAGACCCCCGGAGCTCAATTATGTTTTATTGGTATGAAAGTAGTTAAATGCTGAGTTGAAGTCAATGAATGGAGTGAGGAAGGTGATCTTGTGGTCCAGGTGAGTGGATGGCTAGCAATGTGGAGTGGAGGGCCAGCAAGATGGAATCTGATGTTGACCTGCTGTAACAATAGGCAAATTGAAGTGGGCCCAGGTCCTTCCCGAGACTGGAGTGGATTTGCTCTATAATCGTCCTCTCAAAGTAGTTTATCACAGTGGGCATAAGCACCACTGGCCAAAGGTGGTTCAGACAGATCACTTTGCTCTTCTTGGCCATCATTATGACGAATGTCCTTTTGTCGTAGGAGGGGACCTCAGACCATCACAGTGAAAGGTTGTAAATGTCTGTTTAAAATCTCCAGTCAGTTGATACATTCAGGTCTTAAGTTCAGAGCAAGGCATACTATCTGGCCCAATGCTTTCCTGAATGGCCTAGATTTTGTAGAAGGCCCTCACTATTCACCATTGCTAAAGGTTTGATTGGGAAGCATTTGCACAGTTACATGCAGAAATGTGGAAGTCGCCTTCAAAATTGTTCCACTTCTCCACAAAGCTGTATTAGGTTGTTATCTCATTGTGTCAAAGGGCTTGTGTCGAAACACAACAGGCATGAAGTTGCATTGTTTATTCATGAGATAACGACTCTACGTGACAATAAAATTCAGAACTTGCACATTGAAATGGAAGTATTGGTTTAGAATTGCTGTCTAAAGATCAGAGTTTATTTTGGAGCATTTTAGTTGACACGGCTATTTAGATTAATCAAGCGCAATCCACCAATCTGCCTGAATGCAGAAGACTGGTTACTATTCACCAAATAAAGTGGCCCTTGTTGGATCTAAATTTGTATTCACAGTTTATGCACAGATTTATGCCAAAAGCATATCCATATGGGTCAATGCAAATGAACAAGGCCAACCATCTGCAGCAACCAGAGCAGGTATCAATTGGAGCACACCACCATCATCAAAGAGAATTACGCTTTCTCTCTGGACCATCCAGTTGAACACAGAACGATGCAACATAAAGGACCAACCAATGGAGCTAGTTGAAGGAGTCAGCAACAAATCGCAATGCTATTTCTTCTATCTGCAGCTGCAGTTCTGCCAATTTCAAAAGAATAGTTGCTGTGGAACAAGTGCATTAACATTTTGCTTCCTGGCTTGGGCACCCCAGGTGGACTCACCTTAAGATGGAGTTTAAATCTGCTTGCAAGTTTGCACCAGCCCTATTCAGTGCTTGAACATGATTCTTAATTTCCAAGTATTCATTTTCTTGAAGGCACAAGATGAGCCTTTTTCTCTTTTTTCTTTTTCTTCCGTGGTTGGTTATAGAAAAGGCAGGACTCAAACCACACTGGTTCCTCAAACTCATTAATGGCCGCTCTGGATTCTATTGTCTTTTCCTGTCATTCCCGATCCAATATTGAAACTTCTAATTCAGTCTCATTTTCTGATGATTTATCTTGAAGTCTTTTTATTAGATCCTCTCTCTGCATTTAATCCTTTCAATAGGAATTTTCTCATGATCTTCTGAGAGGTGAGTAACTTGACTTGGAGTAAAAAGATTATTTGATGCATTGGACCCTCAGCTTTCAGCCCTTCTGTAGTATACTTGAGATGTTTTGCCTTGCTTCTTTCATTGCTGAAATTTAATATTTCTTTCTTTCTACATGATTATTAACTGGGTCTTCAAGGTACAATTCTTGGTTGTTTTCCATAGTCAGCTGTTCTACGTCATTAAACAATGATTTGTTCTCTTTCCAAAAATGAATCGCCTCTTTCAACTGCAGGCATCTTGATAAGGCTAAATCCCTTTCTTCAATAACTGCATTCTTTTCTTTTCTTTAGCAGTTATTTATTTTCTTCCGCCTGGTTTTATGAATTCTATTTACAATTAATTCTCTATTCTCTGATCTTCTCTTTTGATTACTTTCAAAACCAAAGAATCATCAGATTCATTCCCATTTTCTGAAAATCAGTTTTGCTTCCAAGTACATTTTGGTCATTATTTTCTGGAATACCCAATATTTCCAAGTCCTTTTTCAACATTTTGTACTCTTAAGGCAATTGCATCATACTGTCAATGAAATGCTCCTTTATGCCATCAGCACAATTTTCTGTGTTCACCTGTTTTAAAAATGCAAGACTTCTTCATTGATCTTGCTTGCTGGTGCATCTGGGCTACCAACGCTACTTTCAGATTTGTTCCCAGACATTTGTTTCATTCCTGCCGAAGATTTAGCTTTGCAGGAATAATCATGAGCAGCGTTTGCAGTATCTTCTAATGCTTCATTTTCATCCATTTTTGATGAAAATTACTTCTTTTTTTACTGGTTTAGATACACTTGATTTATCTTTGTCAGCTAGATTAAAAAAAAAACTGTTCATATTATTTTGAAGGTTTTTGGTTGTTATCGAGGCATTCAGGAAAGTCTGTCTTGAACAGTTTCAAGACATTTGTGGTTGACTGCTTCTGAGCAATATCATCCTTTCTTTCTAATGGTCCATTGATTGTCCATCCAAGATAGTTTTGATAGCATACATCCATCTCTCAAGCTTAGGCTCCAGAGCCTTTGGTGCATCTAAACCAATTAACATCTCTATCTCAGAGCTATCTTCCAGTACATAAACCTTCCTCAGCTACGACCACCAATCTATATCATTTTGATGTGGGATGTTTCCTTTAATCTTCTGTGTATATATGCCTGGAAGATCACAAAAATCATTGCTGTGCATTCCAGCAACCTCTAACCCTGAAACCATGTTAGTTTCAATGATATGTTCCAGTCCCATGGTTTTCAATAAAATACTTAACTTTTTTTTCCCTTATGATTAAACTTTTTCATAAATTTCACTGTGGAAAATGACACGCCTGGGTCAAGAAATCCATGTATGCACTAAAATGAGGCCTTTCTGGGAAGATTTGGGTAATCTCTTGGGAAAAAAAATTATTGGAATTCGATACCCTCAGGCACCTGAATTATTTTTTATTGGGGAATTAAGAAGACGAAGACCTAAAATGAGGCTGTCAAAATATCAATTAAAATTCATTAAGATTATTTTAGCAGGGCCAGGAAATACATAGCAGTTACTTGGAAATCTAATTCCCAACTAGGTTTAGCCCACTGGAAGATGGAAATGCATAATTGTGTTCCCCTGGAGAAGATCACCTAGAACTTCAGAAACAGGAAGATGTATTTTAAAGAATATAGTATTCATACCTAAGGTACATCAGGGTAAATCTTTAAGGATTTCCCCCTCCTGTCTCTTCCCCCTGGTGCTCGCAGCACCGAGGACCCTAGATAAGTCAGGTTATTTGTCCCTTGATGGGAATGAGGTTTATCCGAGGTGAGGCCAATCTTTTTCTTTTCTTACTTTTTTTCTTGATACTTTTGGGTGGGGGGAGGAGGAGGGTTCCTCTTATTTTGTTCTTCTTTCTCCTTATTATCTTTTTCTCCCTTTAGCTCAACATGGATATTGAATTTGCATTTTTGTAGTATTATTGTAATTTTTCTTCCTTTCTAATCGACTCTTTTTTTCTCTTTCTCTTAATATCGACCTGCGGATCGATATTTGTATTAGTTTGATACTATTATTGATGTTTTCTTTTTGATTATTGATTGCCTGTTAATTGAAAATTATCAAAATAAAATATTAAAAAAGGGAAATGCATGTGTATGTACCATTGCATTCCCGTTCTTGACCTTAATTTGTACAGTTTGAGAGTTTGCAGTTAGCTGCACCGGCCCCAGTAAGACCACATCAATATCGAGGCATCAGCACCGTTTTCACTTGGCTCTTTCTTTGTCATTTGTTTATTTTCTGTATTCTTCTTTTCCTTAAGGATATGTAGTACGTTAGGATGCTTTTGACTACATATGTTGCAGCTGAGTTGCTCTTTGTAGTTTTTGCTGATATGTCCTTTACATAGACAGCCAAAACACACTCCATTTTCATTCAAAAAAGCAATTTTCTCACTGTGTGTTTTCTTTTCCATCTGCTCATGCTTATCATTACAGAACAAATATTTCATCTTAATGGGCAAACTTTCTTTCTCCTTAAATTCTTTATCCGCCACTGTCAGAGAGTGGCTAATGTACTTTCCTTCAATTTTGGAGGAAGATACAATTTGGACTTCTCAACTTCTTTACTCACTGCTTGAGTACTTTTAATTCCATACACAGGATCTGTGACAACATCCACATGCCCTTCTATGAACTCCATCAAATCTTTAAAAGTTGCTGTCACATAGTTTCTTCTTTGGAATGGTTGGGTAATTTATTTACAATGATTACCATATTATGAGGTATTTCAGGCTGTCAAAGATGGCCAATCTCCGTCATGACATCACAACATCCTCTTAGAAAGAGGGTGCAAGCTTGTATACCCTTCGTGTCCTTTAGTCTTATTAATGACCATTAAAGAGCCTTCTTTAAATAAGCTCTAGAAATTCTATAATTGTCTCAAAAATGCTTTTCTGGTAACCACTTACTTGTTTGAATCCTACATTAGGATTCATATGTTGCCATCTCTTTACAAGATCCTGTGGTGGTCCTCTCATGAACTGCTGCAGATACTGTAAACAATCCTCCTGGCTTTGACACTTAATTTCAATACTACGGTCAAAGTTTTTTTATAAACATTTGGAATTCGGTGCGGGGTGGGGGTCAACATCAAAAAATTGAAACTCTCTCTTGGGCAGAGCAGAGATAGTCTGTAACTGCATTAATGATGCAGTTATCTCATTTTGTCTTGTCGTGCCTAGGCGAACATTATTTTGTTCACCCAGATTTCTAATACTTGCTGGGAACACCTGGCATGACTTTCCATAAGATGGGATTCGGCTTCTATCTCTGTCCAATGCATATCTGACTCTTTGCATCAACCTGAATAATTTGGTATCTTGCACAGCTCGCATTGCGCCACTGGCTCAGCCCCATGGCTTAACCTGCCTGGTTCTTGACCATCACATCCTGTGGTTCTATCATTGGTTTAATCCTGCCTAGACCTGTTTATTTCAGGACCAAGCACATATTGTGATTGTAGCACTGGCTCAGCACTTAGTCTTAATCTGCCCAGTCCACAACCAAGCACGTCTTGTAGTTCTATCACAGGCTCAGCCTTGGTATTCAATATTTACTTTTTCTGAAGTCCTTCCACAAAGCATTAATGCTTTTGATAATTTAGTTTGAGCACCACTTACCACCGAGCTTTCTAGTGCCTGCGATCTGGCCTCATTAACAGCAATATTTTTGTCCTGTTCCAGTTGCTTCTTTTGCCTTTTTAGCTGCTCTTCCTGCACCTCCTCTTCTCTTCATTGCTGCTCTTCCTGCACCTCCTCTTCCTGCTCCTCCTCCTCTCTTCATCACTGCTCTTCCTGCACCTCTTCTTCTCTTCATTGCTGCTTCCCCTGCACCTCCTCTTCATCGCTGCTCTTCCTGTACCTCCTCTTCTCTTCATCGCTGCTCCCCTGCACCTCCTCTTCTCTTCATCGCTGTTCCTCCTGCACCTCCTCTCTTCATCATTTCTCTTCCTGCTCCTCCTCCTCTCTTCATCGCTGCTCTTCCTGCACCTCCTCTTCTCTTCATCGCTGCTCTTCCTGCTCCTCCTCTTCTCTTTATCACTGCTCTTTCTGCTCCTCCTCCTCTCTTCATCGCTGCTCCTCCTGCACCTCCTCTTCTCTTCATCGCTACCCTTCCTGCTCCTCCTCCTCTTCATCACTGCTCCTCCTCTTCTCTTCATCACTGCTCTTCCTGCACCTCCTCCTCTCTTCATCGCTGCACTTCCTGCACCTCCTCTTCATCGCTGCTCCTCCTGCACCTCCTCTTCATCATTGCTCCCTCTGCACCTCCTCCTCTTCATCGCTGCTCTTCCTGCACCTCCTCTTCATCGCTGCTCCTCCTGCACCTCCTTTTCATCGATGTTCCCCCTGCACCTCCTCTTCATCGCTGCTCCTCCTGCACCTCCTCATTGTCACTGCACCCATTATTTATATCTGCTCATCCTGATCTTCTGTGCAATTTAAACTGAAGCATTACTTTTTCCACTTGAAGAGCTGCGACGTCTGTTTGAATCTTTAAATGTACAGATTTAGTATTTGAAACTCTGGAGCTTGTTCAAGAGTACCTCTTGATTCTCCTGCTGGAAGTAGTTGACACACTACTATTAGGTCCTATTAGGTCCTGTACATCAGATGTTACCTTAATATCCATTTTAGATAGCTCATCCTCCACACCACCATCTTGTGGTGTAGTTTCAGCCACTACCTTGTGGTTGATCTCAATTTCTGCTAATGGCTTTTGCAGTAATTCTGTGGGATTTGTGTCCCTCACAACTGTAACCTTCTTCTTGTCTATATCCTTCCTCAGTCTTGCTTGAAGAGCCATTTTGTTTCCATTGGTCTCTAATTGCTGACTTTGCAATTCTTCTATGAGTTCCAATACCTTCATCTTCTCAACACATAATTCCTTAGAAGCTACAGCTGCCATCATCTCCACTTCTTTATCCATCCAGTCGATCATCGCACTCAAGACATCAAACATGCCCCACAATCTCTCCAAAACTAAAACAGTCCTCATAGGACAAGTGGCAATTTCACCAAATTGGGTTCTAATTTAATAAAAACACAGAAGGAAGTTCCATTAAGGCTTACACTTCTTCGATGGTATCGGCACTGTTGATGATTGCGCCTCCTTTATCGATCTCCTCTAAACTTTCTATGTCTTTAATTCCGTCTTCTATTGACTAATGAGTCATTAGTCCATAATTCCTTTGGCTAAATATATGACTATCTTCCTTCATAACCACTCGGACAGAATGGAGACGCTGTTGTTTTGACTTCATTAAATGAAAAATCTGTTCGAAAGTAGCATGAGTTTTTTCACTATTTATTAGAACTTTATGCATTAATAATTTTGATAAAACAATTGAACTATACTTAAAACAGACAATACAATGTTAATACCTACAAAAGAATGGTCAAAGGAATTACTTGAACCATCCTCATTTTTCCTGGCTCTAAACAGTAAAGCTCTAAACTAAATTGTTTATTTTAAACATACAAGCTAGCTAAACTTGGAATTAGCTGTTATTAGAAGACATTCTCTTGGAATTCAAAAACAAAATTTGTCAGCCGGCTTCCTGTAAAAATATGTTTTCCAAGTCATTTTAACCCTTACAACTACCATTGTAAGTATTTGCTTCAACCTCTGCTCCTGGAACCCCAATACAAGCTTCTACCAATCTCTATATAAAATGCTCACCCCGCACCTCTGCTTTAAGCTCTCCACTTCATCCCTCTCATCTTAAGTACATGTCCTCTCTAGACATTTTCACCCTGGGAAATAGATTTGAGTATGGCTTTCCATTGATAATTATGGACCACTCTCCCCCTCCCAATTGAATAATGTAAGGCATTCATTACACAGTGAGTTGTTGTTAGAATGGTAACAATGAACAGGCAACTATAGTTTGGCTTACTGCCTGCATTCCACCAAATAGTCATAGATTATCTGTTATCTCTGTGGAGATTTCCCAATTTAATTCCCAGTATTTTTTTGTGCACCTGGGCTCCAACTTTGTCCCCTCCTGCCCCATTGCGTTATCGTTAAGCAAAGGCTGAACCACTCACATTGCTAAACTCATGCTCAGTGAAGGAAAGGTCTTCTGTAATTGCTTCCCTCTCATTCAATTCAAAATAACCATGGCTAAAGCTGAAGTAAAATGGTTCCTTTGCCAGTCACCTCAACAGCTAGAGTATTTCCATCGTCAGAGCTTGTTAGCCAGATAAATTGACATGATTTTACCCTATCCACTGCTCAGTGTATTTGGATAGTTTATCATCTTTATTTACTGCAGATATTTCACTAAAATAAGTGAACACAAAAATGTTGGATCTGCTGTCATTCGATTTATGCATGTGGCAATTACACAAATTAGAAACCAGTGAAATCTCTCTCTCCAATGAGCACAATTTTTTTCACCTTTTAATATATTAAATGCACTGTAGAATATGTACAATGAAATATATTTATATTTCAATGTAATATTTTCATAATTTACTTTGAATTTACAAGAATTACATTGGCCAATATAACACTGAAATATTCACATTTTGTAAAAGCAAAAGCCTCAGTGAATATTGGAAAAAGCTACTGTCTGGAAGATTACTTATTTCGCATTAGGAGTAAGAAATGATTTATGCCAGCTCCCAAAACTGGCACAAATTAGCTCATGCATGGCTTCTGCCTTCCACTGGAGCTGGTTATTTTTTTTCCTAATGGTAAATAAATAACTGTAAATGCCAATAATGTTACAAAAATGCACAGATTCATCAGACATAAATAGTTGGTAGAATAAAATTGTGCATCTTAAGTGTGTAGAATCCATTTAATATGTTGGGGGAATGGCACTAGATTATGTACAAATTTTAAAAAAAAATATTTTCTGGATGTGATGGTTAAAGAAGTAATGACTTAATGCAAAATGGCCAAAGGCTTTGGGTTGTTAAAATAAACACAACAATAAATAAATATAAAAAGAAACTACAGCTGATTTGGAGTCTATTCCAGGAAGTGCAAAATAGACTTTCAAAGTTGCATGAGAAGTGAAAACAATTAATATTATATGAACTAGAATAACTTGAAAAATAATAGCCCCACCATTTAAGAAAGGAGGGAAGGAGTAAACAAAAGATAAATTAGCCTGATATCAGCAGTAAGGAGAAAAAAAATGAATCTGTCACAAGATAACAGTGACTGGGGTGTTACATGATGCTGTAGGACTAGGATGTAGGAACCTGACCCTCCTAAAAAAGAACCAAATAATCAATGTTTAAAACTAATTAATATCTTTTAAGTACATTTAAATACTGAAATAACGTTTGAAAAATGCTTCCGAAGAAAAAAAACTGCTGCAACCTTACCAAGAGCCCAAGGTGAAGAGAAGACCAGAAGAGATCTAAGGCCTACCACAAGGTTGAAGCTGGGTAGCTAGCATTCGAACTGTTCCCGGGGTGAGTGACCCTGTGGAGGGAACGTCTGGCGATGTTGCTCTCCTGCAGCGCCAGAGAGTTGGCATCGGGGATGAACCCAGAAGTGAACTGTTCATTCGCAAAAGGCCAGTGCCTTCAGCATCACTGTCAAAGGAAGAAGAGTTAGGTTCACAAGGGATCAGCAGCGAAGAGGAAGAAGAAGAGGATGAAGGGCAGCAACAAGGAAACACTGAAAGAAGCTAAGACTATAAGAAGTAAAAGCAAACATAAAGTAGAAGATATAACCAACATGATAAGAGAATTCCATGGAAGGAATAGGGAAGTGAAAGGGAAAATAAATAAAGTTTTGGAGGCAGTTAATAAAATGAAGAGAAAATTAGTTAAATTAGACAGGATAATAAAGAAAAAGCAGCATGTTGATGATAGAGTGACAAGAGTAGTAGACACTACTATGGAAAAATCAAAAAGTCCAGCAGAAGGTAGATATATTGGAGAATTTTAGTAGAAGAAATAATATTAAAATGGTGGGTATTAAAAAAGGAGCAGAGGAGCAAGATCCAATTGGCTTTTTTCAGAATTGGATTCCTGAAGTGATGGGAGATGAGCATTTTGACCACCCTATTGAGATTGAAAGAGCACGCAGAACCCTTAGAGGAAAACCACTTACAAATCTGAAGCTGCGTTCTGTGCTAATTAAATTTCTTTGATATCAAGATAGAGGAAGATTCTGATTTTGGTGGCAGAAGGGGCAAGAGTCTGCTTGAGTATGAAGTGGGTAAAGTTCTATTTTAGCCTGATATAAGTGCAGATTTACTAAAAAGAAGATAATTTAATCCTGTTAAGAAGACTCTTTGGGGGAAAAAATATTTATTTATATTGCCCCACCCTGCAACTTTGAAGATTTTTCTGCCTGGATGTGATAATAAGTTATTTTTGAGTTTTGTATGAGCAGAAGAATTTGTTCAAGATCTTCTAAGAGGTCTGGTGCATTGAAGAATTAGATAAGCAACTGCTGCTATTATGTCTTAGATGGACTAAATATAGCTGACAATTTTTGTATGACTGAATAATTCTGAATAATATCTACTTAATTTGTCTGTGGTTTTCAAAAAATATTTTTATGGATGAATTAAATAATTAAAGATTAAAATGGTAAATGTACTGGGAAGGGGAGTTGAGCTTTTGAATCCTTCTGGATCACGTAGGCATTTGTGACCTTGGTCGCAACCCATAAAATAGAGGGAGGTGGTGTCGTGTATTATTTAAACAACACTTTTTTTGTGGGGGGGGGGTTCATTCTGTTAGTTTTAAGTTTTTTATAAACTTATTTCCTTTTTTTTCTATTAGGATTGCCGGAAGAAGTGCGCGCCGATATATCGGATATTGAGTGATGGAGTTGAGAGAGGAGGGTTCGCAGGCAGAGGTGAAGGATGTAATGGTTTATTAAGATGAGTAATACAGTGAGATTCATGAATTTTAATATTAATAGGTTAAACGGAATGGTGAAGAGGAAGATAGTATTGATACTTATGAAGAAAATGGGGAGCTGATTTAGCTTTCCTTTTGCAAGAAACTCACCTTATTGAAAGAGAACACTTGAAATTAAAATGAGATTGAGTTGGGTATGTGTCAGCCTCTTCGTTTAATTCCAAGGCGAGATGTGTGGTCATTCTGGTGAAAAAAATCTCCCATTTAAAATCAAAATGTTGTAACAGATCCAGCAGGGAGATATGTGATAGTACAATGTTTATTTATGTCTAATAAATGTATATTTAGAATTATGGACCGTTTTGAATGTGTATGCATCAAATGTGGATGATGAGAAATTTATACAAGAAATATTTCTTAATGTAGCAGAGGCACATGAGAATATTTTAATAGGAGGAGATTTCAATTTTTGTTTAGATCCATTTTTAGATAGATCTGCTAGATGAAATACAAGAGCTAAAGCTGAAAAGACTACATTGGTATTAATGAGAGACCGGAACTTAATAGATGCATGGTGGAGAATTTATCCTAGAGAAAGGGATTATTCTTTTTATTCAAATAGGCATGATTCTTATTCTAGAATTGATTTATTTTTAATTTCAGCACAAATGCAAGGAAGGAATTTAGAAGCAGAATATAAAGCGAGAATATTGTCTGACCATTTGCCTTTCTTACTGATGATTGTAATGCCTGATAAAGAGAAATTGATTGATAAACCCTAACTAGTTAAGGTTCAGATAAGGTTCTTTTGTAGTTTTTTTCCTTTCTTTTTCTTTGTGCTTATCAACGTGTATTTAATCAATTACTCCGTATCAATGTGATATATGGTTATTTTATTTGTTATATATGTGTTGATTTTAAATAAAATATTCAAGAAATTGGTTTATAGATGGAGATTGAATTCATTGTTACTAAAAAGAACAGATTTTTGTAATTTTATTGGGAACTTATTCTGTGATACAAATTGAACTCTGTGAATGATAAATTTGTAATTATGGGATGCTTTAAAAGCATATTTGAGAAGCCAAATTATAAGTTTTACTTTGAAAATTAAGAAATATATGAAAGAAATAGACCAATTAGAACAAGAAATAATGACTTTGGAAAGAGATCTTCAAAGAATTTCTGAAGATAAACGTAGATAACTAATTAATAAAAAAGCTTCAATATAATACATTACAAACCGAACAGAAAAAAAATGATTACAAGAACTAAACAGAGGTATTATGAGTTAGGTGAACAATCACATAAAGAACTTACATGGCAATTAAAAGCAGAACAGGTTTCAAGAATGATTAATTTAAAATGATTTGAATGCTATTAGTTATAAACCTCAAAAAAATAAATGATTCTTTTTCAGAGTTTTTATTCTAAATTATATTGATCAGAGCCTTTAAAAGATAAAAATATAAAATAGATAGATATTTACCTCAGGTAAATTTACCTCGATTGTGTTTTGAAGAACAAAAAGAACTGCAATGTCGCCAACATTTGTTTGATGACAACCATACACATTTTCAGGACATTCCCCCAATCGTTCACAACTCTGCAAACCATCCCACTCCAGCAAGGTGATAGGCTACAGCATGCGTTTAAAAGGAAGAGAAACTTCCAATCTTTCAGAAACCTCAGAACATCTTGCCGACAATGAAGCAGATTGAATTATGTAGCTCACTGCTGTAATAATGGAAACCAGCCAAACAATATACACACTGCAAGCTAATAAAAACATCTAGTGATAACAAGGAGACAGTCGATTTCAGTTACATTGATTTGAATGATGAATACTGACCAAAACAGAGATTGCTGCAATTCTTTGAAATAAATGGCAGGGTTTCACAGAGAGCAAAGGAAGCCTTTGTTTAACATTTGAAAGAGGAACAGCTTTGTGAGTATAATTGCCCTCACTACCACACCAAGGGTCAGTACAGTGTTCCCTCACTATCACATTGAGAGGGAGTACAGTGTCCTTCACTACCACTCTGAGGGTCAGTACAGTGTTCTCTCACTTCCACACCGAGGGTCAGTACAGCATTCCCTCACTACCACATTGAGAGGCAGTACAGTGTCCCTCACTACCACACCAAGGGTTAGTACAGTTTTCCCTCACTACCACATCGAGGGTCAGTACAGTGTCCCTCACTACTACACCAAGGGTCAGTACAGTGTCCCTCACTACCACACCAAGGTTCAGTGCAGTGTTCCCTCACTACCACATTGAGAGGCAGTACAGTGTCCCTCACTACTACACCAAGGGTCAGTACAGCATTCCCTCATTACGACACCGAAGGTCAGTACAGTGTCCCTCACTACCACACCAAGGTTCAGTACAGTGTTCCCTCACTACCACACCGAAGGTCAGTATGGTGCTCCCTCACTACCATACTGAGGGTGAGCAAATTTAAGTTCTTGGGAGTCACTACCTCGGAGGATATTTTCTGGACCCAACACACCAATTGCATCATGAAGAAAGCACGTGAGTTCCTCTACTTCCTCAGGAGTTTGCAGAGGTTTGGTATGACACAGAAACACTGGCAAATTTTTACAGATGGGTGGTGAAAAGTGTGATGACCAGCTACATCACGATCTGCCCTGCAAAAGGTAGTGGGCACAGCCTTGGACATCACAGGCAAAACCCTCCACACTACCGAGAACACTATCGCTAATGTCAGAGAGCAGAAGCAATCATCAAAGACCCACACCATCCAGCACATGCTCTGTTCTTTCTATAGCCATTGGGAAAAAGCTAGAGGTGCCATAAGACTCAGACCACCAGGTTCAGGAACAGCTGCTACCCCTCCACCATCAGAGTCCTCAACAACAAACTCAATCAGTGACTCGTACTTGTGCACTTTATTGATTTTGTGTTTGTTTTCTTCGTATTGCAGTCAATTTATATTCATTATCTGTTTACCATTCTTTATATGTTTACATGTATCCACTGTGTACAGTTTTTTTTGCACTACCAATAAGTGGTAATTCTGCCTCACCCACAGGAAAAAAGAATCTCATGGTTATATATGATGTCATGTAGGTTCTCTGAAATAAATTTGAAATCAGAATCAGGATTTATTGTCATGAACAAATCATGAAATTCGGTGTTTTGCGGCAGCGTCGTAGAGCAAACATTATAACCATCTTATGATATTAATATAAAAAATAATATAATAAGAACAATAGAAGAGCACAAAAAGTCAGGCAGTGTCTTTGATTCATTGATTATTCAAGAATCTGATGGCAGTGGGGAAGAAGCTGTCCTTGTGCCACTGAGTGTTCATCTTTAGGCTCCTGTACCTTTTCTCCGATGATAGTAGAGTGAAGAGGGAATGGCCTGGGTGGTGGGGGTCTTTGAGGATAGAGGCTGCTTTTTTAAGACATCTCCTCTTGCACATATCCTCAATGAAGCCTGGTCCTGTGATGTTGCAGGCTGAGTTAACAACCCTCTGGAGCTTATTCTTACCCTGAGAGTTGGTGCCTCCATACTAGACAGTGATGCAACCAGCCAGAATGTTCTCAATGGTACACCTGTATAAGTTTGCGAGAGACTTTAATGACATACCGAACTGTCTCAGACACCTCACAAAGTATAGCCACTGGCGAGCCTTCTTTGTGATTGCATCAACGTGGAGCCTCCAGGACAGATCCTTGGAGATGTTGACACTCAGGAATTTGAAGTTCTTGACCCTCTCCACTACTGGCATTGAAATTGTGTCTGGCCACATAGTCGTGGGTGTATAACAAGTAGAGCAGTGGGTTAAGCACACATCCTTGGGTACGCCTGTGTTGATGATCAGTGAGGAGGAGACGTTGTTTCCGATTCATACTGACAGTAGTCTTCCGATGAGAAAGTCAAGGATCGAGTTGTGGGGTTGGGGGTGGGGGGAGGTGCAGAAGCCAAGAGTTTATAGCTTCTTCATCAGCTCTGAGGGAATAATGGTATTGAAGGCCGAGCTGTAGTTGATGAAGAGCAGCTGTATGTATGAATTGCTGTTTTCGAGGTGATCTAGAGCTGAGTTGAGAGCAGCGTTATTGCATCTGCTGTGAAGCAATTGTAATGATAGACGAATTGCAATGGGTCCAGATCTTTAATTAGGTACATGTTAATTCTGGCCATGACCAGCCTCTCAAAGGTTTTCATCACAGTTGAAGTTAGTGCTACTGGGTGGTAGTTGTTGAGGCAGCCCACACTACTCTTCTTGGCCAATGGAATGATTGATGCCCTTTTGAAGCAGATGGGAACCTCTGACTGCCGCAGTGAGAGGTTGGAAATATCTGTGAACACTCCAGCTGGTTGGTTGGTGCAGATTTTCAGAACCTAGCCAGGTACACAGTCAGGGCCTGACACTTTGTGAGGTCTCATCCTCTTGAATGATGTTCTGAGAGACAGATATCACAGGGTCCTCAGCCTTTTCAGGGATTCTAGTTGGCATTGTTTGGCTCTTCTTCTCAAAGCAGGCATAAAAGATGTTCAGCTCATCAGGTAATGAAGCATCACACCCATCTATAGTGTTCACCTTAGCGCTGTAATGGCCTGAACTCCCTGCCATAGCTGGTGTGCATCTGCCTCTGCTTCTAGTTTCAACCAGCATTGCCTCTTTGCTTTGGAGCTGGCCTTCCGCAAGGCGCATCTGGACTTCTGGTAAAGATCCAGATCCTCAGCCTTATAAATACTCTCGTTCTCACCCTCAGCAGGTTGTGGATTCATCCAGAGCTTCTGGAGAGCCTGATTCATTCAGGAAATCTGAATATGATTACTGCAGATGGCATATATCATAAATATTACTGTGGATCAAAGATTAAACCTATAGGAAATGCCTTTAAAGGTATATAAATAAAATATTTGGTCTCCAAATTTAAAGACTAAGATCGAGAGGTTGAGAAATAATTACAAGAATGTGAATATAGTGTTTAAACTTCAATCACATGGTGCCAAACACATACTGTAAAACAGGTTAAACAATTCCTAATTACAAAGTAATTGCATGGTTGATAAGGATCATTGAAATGAAGCCTTTCTTCAGTAGGTTCAGAAAACAAAGAAATTAATATAACAAAGCCGCCATATCAATCATTGCTATTGTAAATTCCAATTTACTTTACAATCATTTTCAAGTCATTAACTTCAAAGCATTTTGCTTCCAGTGATGCCTTTTAAGAAATACACTGGAGAGGGGTGGCAAACACAAGCGACTTTAGAAATAATTTTGCTTTGAGACTTATCCCTGGAAGAGACACAAGGTGACACAATTCAAAACTGCTCAGCAATTTAAGAAGATTTGGTTGTGACTTCAGCTTTCTATTCTTTTCTATAAAAATTGTCTTTTTAAGAACCTCCCATGCATGCAAGAACATCATCAGCGCGCCACTAATGGGACCGGGCATTGGAGCTCACCCGTTCACACTGGAGCCAAGTCAAAACAGATCGGCAATGATACCACATCCCGAAGCAGTTAATTCCCACGTCAATTTGGACCTCCCCCCCAACCCAGGTTGGGAGCATTTACATTGATAGGTGACCCAGTAAATTACCAGTTAATTACTGGGTTCAAGTGCCAGTGTGAAAGGGGTACAACTCTGTGATTCTTTTGTCCAGAAAATGTAATTATTGGCAATGCAAACATCAACTAAATTTACATGAAAATTACACACAAAGTACATTAAATTTCTGAGATTTAAAAACACTGAGATTGGAGCAATGATAGTTTTGCTTAATTTTACAAATTTATACATTGATAATTTGGAAGGGGGAGCAAGTATAGTGTATCTCATGGAAAGAGCAAAAGAGTGAGGTCACAGCAGAGCATATGGAAAGTGCAGAATGAGAACAACATAGGAACTTGTCGGAAGATCTACAAACATCCACATGCTGTTCATCAACTTTAACATTTGTGGTATGGAGATAAAAATCCTCAATTACTTCTAGTAGTTCTGATGCCTGGGTGGCAAGATACCATTTTTATGCCTGGGTTTTATTGCCAGTGTGGCTTTCCCTCGCTCGCTAGAAATTGTGCACGTATGTTTCATTGTAGGCGCGACTTTCCCATGCTTGTATGTGTTTTGTTCCCGCTACCACTTTTCCATGTGCACTATGAATTGTGCATGTGTTTTACTTCTGCTACCATTTTCTCACACTCACTATAAACTGTGTGTTATCCTCAGTACCATTTTCCCATGCCTGTCTTTTGTAAATAAAATCATCTGCTACAAAACTGCAATCAGAGTCCTTGCTTTTGAGAGGCATCAAATCTATTTTCTCCCTCATAACACCCACACACACACCCCCACACCCCACCCTGCAACCCGCCTCCCCCTCACCCAGAGAGTGAGGGGCTGAAGTGAGGTGTGGGTAATAAAACAAAGCATTCATTGCCTGCGAGTATGTAATACATCATTCAGGACGCCACCACTGGATGTTGGGCTTGCGTTGGCTCCGCAATACTGGGTTGGTAATGTGAAAGGGCACATAGAACTGCCTTTTTCTTGGTCCAATGTAAATGTCCCTACCGGTATTCAAAACGGGTCGTTAACACACCAATTTAGCTGGTCGCCAAGGTGAAAAGACCTAAAGAAATCACATTTAGCGTATTGTGTTCATTTCTTTTCATCTCATTATAGAACGATTTAGAGAAGCTGCGAATGAGACTTACTGCAATGTTGCCTGGATTGGAGAATGTGCCTTATGAAGGCAGGTGGCGAGACCTAGGGAATTTCTCTTTAGAGTGTCGGATGATGCAAGGCAACTTAATAGAGGTGTAAAAGATTATGGAGGCATAGATAGGGTGGATAACCTGCAGCAAAGGCCAATACCAGAGGACATCCTCCATCTGAACAATGGAGGAAAGTTTAGGGGAGGCATCAGAGGTAGATGTTTTTTTTCTTGCCCAAAGAGCAGTGAGTGTCTGGAATACATTGCTGGAAGTGGTGGTAGAGGCTGATACAAATAGGACATTTAAAAGACTCTGAGATAGGCACATGAATGTAAGAAAAATGGAGGGTTATGAGCTATGAGTGGTGGGGGAGGGGGGTTAGGTTGATGTGGACTTGGTTTATATGGGCCAGCATAATCTCATCTGTACTGTTCTATGTAGAAGCAGGCCCTTTGGCCCACCATATCATTCCTGATCTATTTGACCTTCTAAAGTAATCCATTTGTCTGCATGAAGATCATATCTTCTGAGCCTGACCTATTTAAGTGTCTAAATGCTTATTAAGCATTATAAATAAATTTAATTCCACCACATTCCAGATATCAGCCACTCTGTGTGATATTTCTTCCATTGTGATAAAGAAACTCGGGGTTTTTTTTGTATTACAGGTAGCCTTCTCCTGCCCTGTGCTTGGCACCTCCATGTTCATGTTCAAGTGGTGAAGCTCAGTAACTCAATAGAGCTAGAAAAGATCTGAGCAACTGTCTTGTGCTTTGTTGAGCAGCTATTTAACTATGTGAACTCCTTTCTCTGCTTTACTGTTTGACCGGGGATGCAGAAGTCACATGTTGAAAAATCATACTCTTCTGCAAAGTTCTGGAATTCTGTACAACTGTAGCATGGTCCATCGTCACTGTAGACAATTTGAGGAATTCCATGTCTTGTAAAGATTGACTTCATGTATCTGATCATGCACACAGCCGACATGTTGGGAAGCAATGCCATCTCAGGATAGTCAATAACCAGCAGGTAAAGCTTTCCATCCAGGTAGAACAGATCAGTCCCAACTTTCTGTCATGGCTCCTCTGGTAATTTGGTTATTGTCATGGGTTCCATTGTCTGCTTTGCCTGATGTTTCAGACCAGTCTCACAGCCTGAAACCATCCTGTCAATGTCAGCATTTATCCCTGGCCAATAAACTGTTCTGGGCCTCCTCTTGCATTTTTCCATTCCAAGGGACTTCCATCCTCAAGTAGCTGCAATACGTTGAGACTGCTTAATGTTTATAAAGGTAAGTTTTCGATGATAAGATTTTCGGAGATCCAAGTTAATCACCATGAGTCAGAAAGCAGGATGGAGATCAAGAATCTGGTTGTGTGGTGCCAGGACAACAATCTTGCTTTCAATTTCAATAAGATTCCACCTGCATTGAATTCGCCCATCGTTATTGAATGAAGATCTACCGGGACCAATGCCTGAAGAGGACGCACAAAATCAGTGAACTGCTGCAGACTCGAAAGGCCAACATGGCCTGTTTCCACTCCGTAAATGGTTATATGGTTAAGGTGCCCCTCATGCAGCCTTTTTGGCATATATAGTGCAGCGATTGAGGAACAATAATTCTGCTCTGAGTAGAAGCCCATTGACAACACTCAGCTCTGCTCTGTTATTGTAGTATGGTTGACATTCATCTCCAGGCCAACCTTCTTTCAGATTCTTGATAACCCTCTGTAGAACCTTGTCCTTTTCTGTTTCAGCTGCAATCTGCTTGGATTTTATGTTAGATATGGAAAGATATTCCGTGATCAGGTTCACATGGAGATTCACATCTGTCTCTGTGGAACTCTTATTGTGTGCTTCACTCTGCGTCATTGCCCAGGACAATGTTTCAGTGGTGTGTACACCAATTCAAAGTTATAACGTTGGAGCTTCACCATTAGTGTTTGGATTCACGATGACATCTCACTAAGGTTTTTCTTGATTATGGCTATTAATGGCTTGTGATCTGGCTCTGCCATGAATGTTGGTAGACCATACACATAACTGTGGAACTTCTCGAGTTCATAGTCCAGACCTAGACACTTTTTTTCTATCTGCGCATATCAACCCTCAGATGTGGTCATTGTCCAGTTATGCAACTGGTTTCCAATCTTCTCCCACAGTCTGAAGTCGATTGGCACCTATTCCATTTCTGAAGCATTTGTAGATATTTTCATCCTTCTGATGGGTCAAAGAACATCAAAAACTTTGGTTCTGTAGTTAGAATGGTCTGCAGTCACACCCATTCTTCCTCGTGGTTGGCTGACCGCTTGAATTCACATTGATCATGTAACAACTCACTCAGGAACATTGTTTTGGAAGACAGGTTTGGTATGAATTTACCAATGAAATTGATTATTCCCAGCACTCTCAATATACCTTTTTTGTCTGTGGGTCTGGGCATCTCTAAAATTGCTTTCACCTTCCTCTTGTCTGACTCCATACCTGCCTCCAACAGCTTATCTCCCAGAAAGGTGATTTTGCTCTTTTTAGCTTTAATACATACTTCTGGATGTATTGTAACACCTTGATGAGCCTCTTTTTGTGTTGCTCCAGTGTGGATCCCCATAGGATTATATCATCCATGTACAGGTGCATCCCATTTATGCCTTCTATAATGGGCTCCATTGTCCTGTGGAACACTTCCGAAGCTGAGGAAATTTCAAAAGGTATCCTTAAACAGGAGTTTCAGCCAAATGGTGCATTGAATGTATAGTATTTTGTGCTATCTTCATGCAGTTTTAATTCCCAGAACCCCTGAGATTCATCCAATTTGGTGAAAAACTGAACTGACCATTTTACTTGTAATTTCATCCCTGGTTGGAATCTCATAATATTCCCTCTTTATATGGGCATTCAAGTCTTTTGGGTCCATGCGCATGTTCTTCTTTGTGACACACTTCATTGAATTCACCCATTCTGTGGGCTCCTCCACTTCCTTTATGATCCCTAGTGGCATTAATCAGCCGAGTTCCTGCTTGAGCGTGTCTTTTAGACGCGCTGGAATCCACCTTGGGGTATGCACTACTGGCTGTGCATCCTCCTTTAACTATATCTTATAGGTGAATGCTAGAACTCCAAACCCCTTGAAGATGTCTGGAAATTGATCCAATATTTCCTCTACAGTATACTGTGCATTGGCACTGTTAATGTGGTACACCCTCATGACTAGGCCTAAGTTTTCACATGCTTTGTCACCAAGCAGTGAGTCATGTCCATTTGAGACTACTATAAACATGAGGTGATGCTCTTTACCTTTAACTTTCACCTTGAGTCTACATGTGGCTTTCATGTCAATGTACAATGTCATTGTAGGCCTTGAGCTGAACAGAATTTGGATGGATCTGTAGCTTTATCTCCATTGTCCTGATGTCACGCTCACATTTCAAATTTGCATTTGCCCCTGTGCTCCGCTTGAAGGAATATCTGCCCTATTTGCATCCAATAGTACCATCGACTTGACCTGTTCAACTCTGTTCAAGCTTGGCTGTTCAATGTCTGTTGGTTTGAAACATTCCTGAGCTACCAAGCACACGAAGTATGTATCACTGAGGGCAGTCTCTTCTATAGTGTTCATACTTTCACTTCTGTTTTGTTTTCCTTTGGAAAAACATTGCTTTGCATCGTGATTCTGCCCTTTGCACTTGTTACAGTCTTTTCTGTAGGCTGGGCATTGTTTTAGTGCATGCTGTTTACAATTGAAAGTCTCTCCTTTTTGTTGTTTTCTATGTCTCATTTTCTGTTTTTTGTGTGTGACCAGACACAGTGGCTATGGCTGTGCTTTTGTTTTCACTGGCCCTTGCATTCTCATCTAACGTTTTTGTGTGCTGCAGAGCTATTTCACTGGCGTAGCATATCTTCACAGCTCCTGTAAGGTAAGCTCCGTCTCTTTCACTTCCTTGTCAATAATTCTGAACACAATTTTATCATGGATCATTGAATCTTGCAGCCATCCAAAATTGAATGTTCTTGCTTTCAATTTCAAGTCTGTTAAAAAAAAATCAAAGCTCTCTGCCTGCAGCTGCATGCACGAACGAAACATGTACCTCTCGAATATTTCATTTTTCTTTGGTGAGCAGTGTCCATGAAACATCTCGATAACCTTGTTGAACTTGCTCTGGTCTGCTGCCTCAGCAAAAATAAATGTGTTGAAAACCTTTAGTGCTTGAAGTCCCACCACAGTAGGTAGCAGTGCAATTTTCAATGCATCCATTTTGTTATTGACACCAAAGGCTTGCAGATACAGCATGAATCATTATTTGAACAACTACCACTCATGGTCAACATTCCCAGTTCAATTCACAGCATCAGGTGGCTTCACATTTTCCATGTCTCCTACTGACTCTCCTGGTACCATGTAGTTTCTTCTATTGTGATAAAGAAACTTGGGTTCTTTTGTATTACTTATATTTTATTATCAACTCACAACCTTGTGGGACACATCCATTTTGCATCTATCCCAAGGTGGGACATTCTGCCTCTGTTGCCCTCTAGTGGTCAAGAGGATCACCAGACCTCAATCACGACACTTTAATATAAACGGCTTCTCAGTACCTCATGACTCTGATGCTCCAGAGTGCCAACATCTCTGAAGATCTGTCCTGAGGCCTTCATGTCGATGCAATCATGAAGAAGGCTTGCCAGCAGCTGAGCTTCATGAGGAGTGTGAGGAGATTCGATATGTCACCAAAGGCTCTTGTAAATTTTACAGGTGCACTAAGGAGAGCACTCTTCGATATAGAGATGCCAATACACCGGACAGGAAAAATCTACAGAGAGTTGTGAACTCAGAGAGCACCATCATAGTCTTCACTCAATAGAGGCCAAGAGGCGGTGTTCTAAGAAAGCAACCTCTACCTTCAAGGACCCTCACTACCCCGATCATTCACACTTTTACCATCAGGAAGGAAATACAGGAGTCTGAAGAAGAACACCCAGCTCCACAACAACAACTTCTTCCCCTCTGCCCTCACATTTCTAAATAGACAATGAACCACAGGCATGACTTGACTTTCTCTTATTTTTGTTCACTAATTTATTTATTTCAGAAATGTAACTGTCAATATTTGCACTGTATGTGAGTATGAGAGTAAATTTCAATATGGTCAAGACGAAGGAGATGATCGGGAACTTCAGAAGGACCAGGAATGACCATCCTCCACATAAATAATTCTGCAGTGGAGAGAATGGAGAGCACCAAGTTCCTTGGAGTTCACTTAACTAGTGACCTATCGTGGACCCTCAACATCTTCCCACTCGTCAGGAAAGAGCAACAGCAACTGCACCTCCTGAAAAGACTGAAACGGGCAAAGCTACAGACCACCATTATGCCAACATTCTATAGGAGCTCTCTCAAGAATGCCCTGGCCAGCTGCATCACAGTGAGGTATGGCTGATGCAGAGAAATGGACAATCCACAGAACCATAAGAGCGGCAGAGAGGATCAATGGAGTCTCCCTTCACCCCCACAATGATGTGATCTACTAGGATCGTTGTCTGAAAAGGGCCCGCAGACTGAGGAACAGCTTCTTCCCGCATGGAGTGAGAATACTAAACGACTAAAGGAACTGCTCACACTCATCAGCCAAAACTCTCATATTCACAAAACCAAATCTATTTAATTATATAGATGAAATATTTGCCTGCATGTGTATAAAGACAGGTTGTATCACTGTGTGTTTTGCACCAAGGACCAGAGAATGCTGTTTCATCGGATTGTACTTGTACATTCAGATGACAATAAACTTGACTTGAGTGTCATGCAAGTTTATGACAATAAATTCTGATTCTGATCCCCTGCAAAACTACTTTCTCTCATCTTTGGTCAAGCCCTCTTGATTTTGATTATTATTTCCGCCTCTTATTATCATATGCACTTCTTCAAGGAAACCTTCAGCCTCCTTCCTAAGGAATCACTTCTGCACCCTATCCTTTACAAAACCAACTTCCCTGTCGTGCAGCCTAATCAGTGTTCTGTAAAATTGAAATGCAATATTCTGATCTACAAAGGTAAACATGCATATGCATTCTTCAGCGTCTTGCTACTTTCTGGAAACTCTGGCCCTTGGACCTCTAGGTCTTTCTGTTCATCAACATTCCTTGAAGACCTACCATTTATTGTTTATTCCAAAAAGGAATCACTTCGTATTTGTCGGGATCAGATCAATCCTTCTATGCTCCATCCATGTCCTTTTGTAGCCTTGGACATTTTTTGTCACTGTTCACAACAATCCTATGTTCATGTATTGCCCAAACATACTTCCTTCATGCTCTTCCTATACCACAAATAGTACAGCAACAGTACAGCCCCCTCCAATTGGACACACTTAAATTTCACCCCATCAAAGCCCATTTTCACTAAGGCAATCCAAGATAACACTGAGAAAGTTAATGCCTCTCACTGTGATTTTCCAAATCAGCAAATACAACTTCAGCTGAAAACAATAACCATTAAAATAAGCAGCAAAAACAAGTTTCTGGACAAACTAACTCAGGCATCATCTGTGAAGGGGCAATGGACAGTCGACATTTTGGGTTTAGACCCTTCATCAAGACTGGTTAAATTGATCAAAACCAAACTAATATTCCTTTTGGCCTTAATTCCTGTCCAGCCAACATTAGATCTAACAGTTAGTTTCTCTGACCAATTAATCTGATGATTCAAACACTTGCATTTGTCTCTCCCAACAAATCTTACAGTTATTCTCTAAACATTTCAACTGAAAAGTCATCGACCTACAATGTCAAATGTTTCTTCTCCATAAATGTTGACTGATCTGGTTGGAATACTGTTTTGCAAAGGGAAATAGGATGATTAAAATTATATCTCTCAAAATTTCAGTGAGATGCACCAGGAATTTATTATCTGTGGACTCATGGAAATACTGTGGAGAGCACTTAATATTTGTGGTTAGTATGAAATAATAATTCATAATATCAAGAAATTCAATGGGGAAAAATATCTGGGAAATAATTTATTGGCAAGTTCCAAAATATCTTCAGTGTCTTTTTTTAAGAACAAATTAAATTTGATTGTTCATAAAAATGAACCAACATTGATTTTCTCCAAAGAACATTAGTCAAATACTAAAAAGTAAGGAAGTTAATTTTGTTTGACATATTATCTGGAGTGGGCAGGATTATGGCAAATGGAATAACTTTAGACTGTGGATTATTGAATTGTGAAGAGACTCAAAAAGTTATTTTTTATTTCTCGAAAAATGATGGAGAACGTAATGCTGAGTGTAACCTGGAATTTAAAAGAGAGTCACAGATTGCAGATTTTTCCATTAAATCCACTATGTAGAATTTTTGTGCAGTGAAATTGAAAAAAGACTGTGTCTCAAAGAGTGTTTAAGTAATGAAGTGAAATGTATTCTTTATACTGCATTTTCAAGAAGATTGAATAAAATTCGATACAAGATTGACAACTCTAGTGCTAATTATAAAACTCTCCAACTCCAAAGCTTCCAGAAATTATGGCCCTGCCGATTGTCAGCCTTATTCAGAGAAGAAACTGATTGTGTGGCTCTTGACTTGAGGTATGAAATATATGCCCATATCTCAAAGGCAGCTTAGCAATTTAGTTCCAATTATCATTTGAGGTTACATGGTTAAAATTAAGGAGGACATTGTTTTGCAATCTTGAGCAGCTCTGTGACACAATTCTTTGAATATGCTCACATAGAATCCAAGACCTATTGATGAATCTCTTTCCAAAATCCAGTGCATGGCCTTAAAATTGTTTATACTCACTTGAAAAGTCAAATAGGTAAGTGTCACATTTGGAGGAATAAATGTTCTTGGATTTATATTCTGCCAGCGCAGAACATTAGTACATATAGTCAATTGCATGCTTCGGGATTCCACAGTCATTGACCAGATAATCTGCCTTCTGTGTTTTATGGGGGGAAATGATTGTCCAGGATACTTGGAATAACTTGCCTGTCCATTACCAAAGTAGGGTTAAGAAATCCTTTTGTCCATCTGTTAGAGCAGACAGAGTTTAATTTCTCATCTTTACCATAGCCATTCTGACTGTGCAGCCGATCCTCAGTACTGCCAGCTTTTTTGTGCTGAAGACTGTAAAGATTGACTTAAACCTCTGAAGCTTGACTTAACCAAATGACTAAGCCACAGATCTTAAAGGTTTAAAATGTCATGATGCAGAATAATCTAATGTCACAGATAATAATTTAAGAAATAAAAGAATATGTTTCCATTTATGACTTTATTAACATAAATTAATGACTACAGTTGATGGAACTTTGTGACAATCCAGGGGACTAAATGAAAAATTCTCCCTTGGAAAGCTCAATGATGAATTTTTTCTAATAACTATGACCAGCATCAGATTGAATAAATTATTTTCTGTGACAATTGACTTGTCATAAGAACATTGGCTCTCATTGACAACAGATTGGTGTCAGCAAAAGATACAACAATAAAGGAAGATAGACATTTAATCCTGCAAAGATTAAAATAATTGCATATAATAAATATTTCCTTTGTTGCAACTCAACTCTAAATGTTTTGAACAACACATTGCACAAAGCAGATTGCTCTATTTGATTGTTTGTTAAAGCCATAAATGAAATCAAAACTAAAATCCACTTGTAAAACTAAAGGAGCAGAATTTAACATCTTATTTCAACAATGATTGCAGCTTTTTAGGAATTCACACAATTACATAGTTGCAAACCTTGTGGTAAAACAAATATTTTGATTATGCAACATACCCAAAATGATGGAACCTGTACATTATTCATTATATCTGGTTATGCTCCGGCTGTTTTGTCAATCAGGAATATTAATACTTGACTAAGATTTAAGTATCATATTTTTGGTGTTGGATTCATTCCCTCTGTACTATATTTTGGCATACAAGTCAACTCTTGAAACCCTCAAAAATCATTCAAAAAATGGGGGGGTTGATTTATACTCCAGATACAAAAATGAGACCTTAAATTCAACTCAAAAAACCCACTCGATGCCAATTTGGGATGTTACAGAGTTCTGTGTTATGTATTGGCCTATGTGTTGTGTGGTTTTATGCTAAAAAGTGACACTTTGCTTTAGAGAGCCAAGGTGAGGGTGGACTTCTGAGAGAGTGGGAGATGGACTGAGCATGTGCAGAAAATGATCTAAAAATTTCTGGTCTTGGACGATAAACCACCACTGGGGGTGGGGGGTGGGGGGGAGGAGGGTGGCTGTGGAATGTAAAAAGGCCCAGAGCATGAGTCATGGTCTGGAGGACAGTTTAGAATGTTGGGATTTCAAAAAGGATGAACATTCCGAAGGTAGCCAGAAGGATCCGGACCAAGCCAATGGTTCTTCTCTCTGCAAGCAACACAAGACAACTTCGAATTTTGTGCTCTCTCTCTCTCTCTCTCTCTCTCTCTCTCTCACACACACAAAGATTTTTTGGCCTTAGTTTACCAAACAAACTAATTTTGCTTATGATCCTTGCTTCGGTTGAGATCGAAGTTTTGTGAGTATTGTGTGTTTTGTGATTGTTTTGTGTCTAAGTTTTTCTGTGGGCTGGGTGGAAATAGACTTTAATTACATATGTTATATTTAGGCTGGGGAATTTATTAGTTTTACACTGTTATAGAAATTTGCATAGTAACCAGTGGGCATCGTTATAAAAGGGGGGGATTTTGAATTAAAGTTTGAAGGTGAATTGTTTTGTTCATAAAGTAATTGTTCATCTTTACCCTCATGTAATATGCCTTCTTTGTGGTTGCTGGTTTGATCTTATAACAGGTATATAAGTTGACCCTTGAAAACCCCCTAAAAAGCCAAGTACAACAAACTTCCATGCTACTAGTATATGAGAACAAAAAGCTTAATGAAAAAAAACATATAGAATCCTTCAAAATCACCATAATCGTCTGAGGCAAAGATCTCAGCAAGCACATCCAGAGGCTCACTGTTTAAACAGTCATCATATGGGTCCCAGTCTGTATCTGATGAGGTGGCTTCTGCTTCATTATCAGTGTTCCCCAATAAATCATCTTCCATACCATCCATCGCACTCGAGATACTGCTCTTTTTAAACAATTTTATTAGTCTCTAATTTCACTTTATCTCATGCTTTGAGCACAAAGTCACACTGCACATCAAGTGATGCAGCACTCATTGCCCTGTCTTTTCTGAATGATTTTTCTGCATTTGTCATCCAAGCATTCCATTTTTGATGCACATGGTCTTTGAATGGCTTGTTCAATCAGACGCCTAGAGGTGGCAACATAGACATCAAACCACCTGGAATAACCACGATGTAAGTATTATTTAGTGCTAATCTACATTTGAGTGGCTACAAAACATATCCCAGACCAGCAAACTCCACTCCTTGAATAAACTGCCCAGCCGCTTGTTCCATACATTGTCTATCCATAGTTTTATACTTATTTCATCCATCCATCCATTCTTTTTCATGACAATGTACTAAAATACTTGCTGGGAATTTTATTTTAGGCTTAAGCTTGTGCTTGAAAAGTACCATGAGTCTTAACTTTGTCCAAATCAGCCACGCACGACAACACCACTGTAAACCTGGGCCTTTTGTGGCTTGTATTTGCACAGTTTTCACATGTTTACATTCCACTGTTTTATTCATGGGGGTTTTGTCCATGGTTCTAATATTTGCCAATGCAAACTGGTGTTTCTGCTGGTTACGTATAATAAATTGATGAAAACATAACTTTATGATCAAGATCCTTTAGTAGTTCTGAGCAATTTTTGTTTTTTGTTGTTGAAGATTTTCTCATAGATCTCAAATGTCCTCGCAGCAGCTCATTTGCTGGATTTCTTGGCCATTTCTATTACTTTTAACTTAAAATTCGCTTCATACTTCCATCGTTTTGCTGGAGGCTTCATGATAACAGCCAGCCATCACGATATTTTTGGGTGGTCAATTTATACGCCTGATACATGATAAAACCATGAAAATGAGGCTGAAAATGGGGACCCAACTTATCTGAAAGTTGAATTATATGCCAAAATATACAGTCATCGTAGGGCTTCAGTTTTGTTTCTAGAACTGTCTAAGTTAAAAAATGCAAGGCAGAATTATCACTTGTTGGTAGTGCAAAAAAAATGTTCACAATGTACACAAAAAAAGTAAATAAACTTACTGTGCAATACAGAGAGGTTTTAATCCAAGATATTACTGATCAGCAATTTTACACCTGACTTTCAGTTCTATTAAAAATTTCCCATACACACAAAGTTCATTCTTTCGTTGAAGTGCAACAGAGAAGTCACAGAGGGGTCAATGGTGATGTTGGTCGTTGAGTGATCCAGTAGGTAATCATTCTAAAAGTACACCTTTAAGTTATAGGTAACATTTATATGAACTTTTGTTACATTTCATTCACAACATTTAATTGATGATTACAACCCAAGCAATGAGCACAATATTATTTAATGTTAATTAATTGGAAAACAGCACGATTTTATTTAAAAATCTTTCTGACTTAACCACAGAAAAATCTAGCTCATAGGACCATGATGCATAATGATGCCAATTACTGAGTACTATTTCCATTAAAGATGCTTTCTCCTTAATTTGCTAATATGAATCATTAATATTGATTATGCCAAAAAATCCATCCAATTAAGCTGCTCTGTTATTGCTGGGCTTCATTTCAATGATACTAAGACAACATATCGGCTATTAAAATGTGTCAACTTCCCTTTACTGTGCTCTAGTATTTAAATATAGCTTATAAAAATACCAACTACTGTACATTTGTTTAGAACTGCATGACTACTATTAATCAAAGGCAAGACTAAAATAAAATGACTTTCCTTCAGACTGGCATCTTCATTTAAACCTCACACAGACATTTAAATCCATCTTTGGTTCATTAGGAGCTGGGTGACATGCCAGATGTTCTTTCACTGTTTCGCAGAAAGAAAGGAGAATATAAACATGTTGCCTCTCCAAACCTGACAAAGGTTCTGGTGAAATGATTTTCAAAACAACCCCACGTGATGAGGAGTTAAGCGTCAGGAGTCTATATGTAAAGTTGGAGCAATTGTCAAATTGCATTACCTCAGTTGGAAACACTGAATATGCAGAAAATGGAAATAGCACAGGTGATGAGAGTAATTCCCTTTTAAAGCCAGGTTGTGGTCCAATATTGCTCATGGAATCAAACAGCATGGAATCAGGCCATTTGGTCTAGTAGACACCCATCCACGTGAATTCAACCTTTCCCCAGTTGGCGGACCATTGGCCTCCAGGACTTAGCAATTCAAGTTCTTATCGAGACCCTTCTCAAAACTGAGCCCCTGAATTAGAGTCCAGATGCAGGGTCTTGTCCTGAAATCTCCACTGTCTCCACTGACCTGCTAAAGCTTCTCCAGTAGTTTTATTTTTCCTCTGAAATACATTTATTCCTTGGCAAGTTAATTGAGGACATTGGTTTGTCCATTGGCTGTAAAGAGGGGGAAAATGTTCCATTTCCTCACAAATGCCAGTCTTAACCTGAAGGAACAAGCATCTCCAAAAACAAAATCAATTTAATGCTAAACATCTACAAGTAAAACATGGCATGAAGTTTATGATTCTCTCCTGTTAAAAAAATACAAATTATATTCCTAAATATTATAATATAAATGCACCGGAAATCAGTGGACCCAGCAAGTTTCCCATGGTGACTGATGAAGTATGTTATAAAATTGACACAACATTGACAATTCAAGGGAATAAAGGTCAGAATTACATCGAGAGACAGGGCTGGGTGAATACGTTTGTATTACAGAAACCTTGGCCTTTTAAATGCCACAAGCTGATGAATCTGGTACAGAAACATACCTTTAGGTTTGATGAGATGTCAGTTTTGTTCAGAGCTGATCAAATGAGATGAATGAAACCTAAACAAAATAAAAAAAAATCATTTCTGTCAGTAATGCTTTAGATATTAAAGAAAGCAGAATACTGGGTCAGAATAGTGGGTCAGGGAGATTTCTTTTAAGCAAATATCAATCACTGCAAAAGATCCCTACTGGCTGACTTGTCTGCAGGCAATACCATTCGCCTTTTATTTTTGCTTAGAAAGGGCATGCAATGCTGACCAAATAAGAAATGAATATTGAAGCAAACAAAGTCTAGTTTCATGTTTTGCGGCTTGTCCTGCTTGCACCAATATCACAAATATAAATTAAATTACATTTAATGCTATGTCAATTTAAATATAAATCACTGGCACAAATGTAAACATTAATCAGAATGACATAATATTGCTGGATTTACATTTGGTTTTTTTTCTGTGGACAAAAATTCTTCATTTCTGTGCAGTCAACTGAATGAGATTACACTTCTGGTATTTAAAAAAAATAATTGTCAATCTAAACTGCTGATTCACGCAAAACAATCAAAGATTTAACTTACTCTAAAAGCTAACAGTCAAATGAATATGGTAAATTAATGTTAGAAGCAAATAAGAGTTTGGGTATCAATGTGCACTCCTTGCCATAAGAAGAAATTTTTTTCACTTCGAGATGGGTGCGAATATTTAGAATTCACTAATCCACTGTGGTGGAGGCTGAATGACTGAATATATTTCTACTCATGTGTAGTGGAAAGTATGCTGACCAGCTGAATCACAGACAGGGATGGGGGCACCAATAACTCTGAGCAGAAAATCCTGCATAAGTTAATGGTCACAGACCAGTACATCACAGGCAAAACTCTTCCCACTATCGAGAAAATCTGTGTGGATTGCTGCCATCGGAGAGCAGCGGCAATTATCAAGGATCCACAGCACCCAGCACACGCTCTGTTCTCACTGCAGCCATCAGTGAAGAGGCGGAGGTGCCACAAGACCTGCCACACCAGGTTCAGGAACAGCTGCTACCCCTCCACCGTCAGACTCCCCAACGACAACTCAGTCAGAGACTCATTTAAGGACTCTTAGTTTGCACATTATTTATTAATGAATATTTATTTATTTTCTGCATTGCACCTTTTTTTTTTAGATTTCTTTCTTTGTTTACATTTCTCTCTCTTGTAAATGTATCTCTTCTTTAAGTCCGTTTTTTTTATACTACTGATATATAGAAATTCCACTTGACCCTCAGGAAAAAGGATCTCAAGGCTGCATGAGAATGTAATGTGTGCACTCTGGCAATAAAGCTGAACTTTGAACTCAAGGCCAAGGTAAACAGGTTTTTGGTTTCTATGGGGTTAAGATTTTGGGGGAATAGAAAAGAAAATGGAACTAATGCCAAGATCAGATCAGCTATGATTTTATTGACTGATAGAACAGGCTTTATGGTCAGATCTGCTCTTAAATTTTATGTTCTTATCCTTCAAAAGTAACTTCTCAGATTAAAATGGTGCGATTGGTAGTGCAGTTGTCTCACACCATCAGTGACCCCTCCAGTGCAGTCTGTGTGGGGTTTGGATCACTGATCCCTCGAATTTTTAGTAGTCAGTGTGCGCAAAAAATCTTATGTTGTGCAAATGATTTTCCTGTGATAAAAATATGTGCGCTCTGAATGCTTGTAAATTTCAAATGGTTTCAAGATCATTTTGGCGCAGCCTATCCCTCATGGCTAATAAAATGTAAATTTCAAATGGTTTCAAGATCATTTTGGCGCAGCCTATCCCTCATGGCTAATAAAACTGTATTGGCATGTTTCAACATAATATAAGTACGATGGCATAATAGAAGTATAATAATTAATTGTTACACTATTTTAGGTAACTGGCCTTAAACGCGCATTAATTTCCCTTGTGCGCTGGTTGCAAAACGAGTGTGCGTGTGAACACGCACATAGCTTAGAGGGAACAGTGGTTCAACTGTTCTTCCAGTGGCTGCATTGATTTCCCCAGATGCACTTGGTTTGTCTCACAGCCCAAAGATGGCGACTGTTAATTGACCCTCACGTAGGTGGATGTCAAGGTAATTGGTAGCGGGAATATAAAAGAGAATACTGGAAAATATATGGGGAATAGGATTAATTGAGTTGCTCTCAGATACAGCATAGACTCAGTGGGCCAAATTACCTCCTTCGATGTTATTGCATAGTATCATATTAATATGTTTTCCTCATTGGTCTTGTTCTACTTGGCTTTTTTTTAAAGAACATGTATCTCGAGTGCAAAATCACCTCTTTACCATTCCATGCAGTTGAAGATGAAGGAAGAGCTTCTCAAATTTTACACTGAAAGTTAATAAAATCTATGCTCCAAATCTTCACTCTGCAACACCAACAGCAAGTGTCATGCCAGAAGTTTGCACAGTCTGAGGCTGGGCCATCTTCAAACATACTTCACATATTTTGTCTAATTAACTAGGGCATAAAGGCAGTGGAAATATCTCAATATCATGAATCAGAAGTGGTGCAGATGTAGATTTCTGCTGGCATCTAAAGCAATGAGACTCTGATGAAGGCAAACTGTGGAGGGATCCATTTGCCCACCAGCTGATATGTCCATGCTTCCTGCTGCCATCTTCTAACTTGGCATTTTCTGAAAGCCTGGATATATAATTTGATCGATTAATCGAAATCTTAACAAGTAAGATACAAGGTTAAGAAGCTAGTGTTGATCCCTAAAGAAGGCTGTTCATCTCATCCTGCCAAACGGAGATGATTTTTTTCCACCCCTGCACTCTGTATCCTAATTCATAAATCACAGCCAAACTGTGTCCCAACCTCTCCACTATTTAATTTGGTTGCAGTAATATTGTGGTAATAGGTATTTGTGCAAAGCTAAATCAGATATCTTCTTGAGAGCCATATTCATTACATTTATGAGCTTTTTCCACAAATACCAGTGCTCTCAAAAAAAGTCAATTTAATGTTATTTCTCTTTCTTTATATCCAGACCTGTTCAAGTTCTCTGTGCCCTTGTCCACAAGTCGACGCCAACTCTCAAGAAACTAACGGCTGCCCACTTTTCTAGTCTCTCTGCTCCTTTAATTCTTAGATGCTAGTTTTGTTGACCCATTAAGTTCCTTCTTACGTCAGGATTCCAGCATCTGTATTAGTTTTTTTTTGTGGTTTCTTTATCAAAAGAAAATAATTTACTCTTCATATATGTACAAGTACATTATGATAGTCAAAATAAACACAGCTCCTCAATAAAAATTCTACTTTTTCAGTTCAGAATGTAAGGAATTAAATAGTGTTCAAAATTAGATCATTGCACTGTTAATGGTGAATGCATATAATCAATGACATTTGTTTGCAAGAAGATGTTTGCTAATATAGGGCAACTTTTACTTGCTGAAATTAATTACAGGAATGCCTCCGTGAAACAAGCACTCATAGTGTAATGTTACCGTGAATGGTAATAGGTACGTGTTCTCCGATTATTGAGGTGGTGAAAGATTTCTAAATTGTTTGCTTTTATGTGCCCATAAACTTATGACTCCATCAATCACTGGAAACAAATTGGGGCAATTCTGCTCATATCATCTTCCACGTGATATGGTATGTTGTCTCACTCTAATAAAGCAAATATTAATTTTGTAAAATCTGATCATAAATCAAAGAACAAACACTACCAGAATCATTCAGATAAAAGAGCATGAAATGTTTACTTCACACCACCTCAGCATCACATATAATCCGACACTATGAAGTCACCTTCACTGCCAAACAGTTAAGTAACCATATAATATACAAATACTTACTACATGTTCTCCATGTCAGCATAAAAGGAGAATAAAGGATATTGCAAAATGAGCTGAATAAATTACTGTCTGGAAAGGCTGCTTCAGGATAAAAGTTTACTATCAAGGGGAAAACACGAACGATTGCTGAGGGGGCAGGAGACGGGAAGTGTACCACTGTGTACTGTAAATTAAACTAATTTATAAAAAGAGCTGGCAAACGTAAACACAAAGGATACTTACTCATTAGATGCATAGATTTTGGGGGATTGGTGCTTATTTCAAGCTAAAAATAAAACTTGGGAAACTTTAACACAGAATAAATTGAACCGTTTTACAAATTTTGAAACTAAAAAATCCTTGCCTCCTTGTCGCACAAAATGTAAATGATTTCGTAAAAGACTTCAGAGAAAAATATTTGCCAAATAACAACAGGAGTGAGAAATATTCTGAAAATTCTCAAAATTAGCTGTATGGATCGTGCTAGCAGTGACCAATTGCTTCAAAGTGAATATTTAGCCAGTCATACATAACTAACTCAGTCTTACACTGGACCCTGGTGATACCCAGCAACAGAGCCTGAACCTGCTGGGATTCCCCTGCTTTCGGACTGACAATTCCCCCTCTGAACCTGTACATGTCAAACTGGATCAGCAACCCAATGCACTTCAATGGGGCATTCACTCCTGGAAGTTAGAAAGAAAAGGGGCCTTATCTGGATTTAGTTGGTTTCACGCAGTGGCAGATTACATAACCATTAGGCTGAGGAAGCCTAAACCTAAGGACCCGGAAGGGAGGGGGGGCTCAGCAGGAGCAGGGACGTTGGGCTCCCGGCAGGAGCGGGGAACTTGGGCTCCTGGCGTAATAATTAATGTGTTATTTAACGTAACTTAATGTCACTTTATTCTCTTCATCAAAGGGTGAGGTGGGGACATGGTCAGGGGGCTAGGGACCTGGGTGGTAGTTAATCTGCTACTGGTTTCACACTGCAATAAATAGAAAGGTGGATGTAGATAAAGATATCATGGGCCTAGTGCTACAACTCTTGCCTCATCCTACACACCTTATCTCCCTCGACCCCCTCCCCCACCCCCACCCCAATGTCTCACCACACCTGCCCTCATTCTTCCAGCCCTGAAAGCCTTCCCCCACTTCTTAATTTTCAATTCTGCACCCCACTCCCATGCTGACATGTCTGACCTTGCCATCATGCACTGTCAAACCAAAAACATCTCTACATTGGAGGAGCAACACCTAATTTTCGGTCTGGACACTCTCCAACTAGATGGTATTAACATCGACTTCTCCAGTTTCTGCTGGCCTACTCCCCATTCTTTCTCTCTTGTCTCCATCCCTCTGTCTTCTTTCCTCTAGCTCTCCATCCCCTTCCTTCTCCCTTCACAGGGCCATCCCTCCTCCCCTTTTTTGCTGGTGTGCCCTCCTTCCCTTATCCACCTCTGACCTCTGGGACTGTGCCTCTTCCCTTCACCCACCATTTTGTTCGGGCGCCTGCCTACATTTTGCTCATACTTTGACGTAAGGCTCAAGCCTGAAACATTAGTTAGGTATCTTTATCTTTGCTATACAAGGTACAGTGTATGACCTGCTGAGTTTCTCCAGCGTTGTGATTTTACTCCACTTCTTACTCAGTGCTGCTATTGGCATTCTCTTAAACATAGAACAGTGCAGGACAGCAGCTTGCCCGTTCGGCCCACAATGGCTGTGCCAAACATAATGCCTAATTTAAGCTAAAACCTTCACCCAGGTTTTGTCAGACATTGTGCAATTTTATTAAGGAAAACATTTGATGCCAATTCAGCAGCCCATGTGTCCCTGTGCACCATGACATTTGCAGAATTGATTCTACAGACAAGCTGTTTTTGACAGCCGCAGCAACAAGGAGGCAGTGGAATTTCTAGGAACATTTATAGCTGTATGAAACTTACTGAATATTACCTTGATAAATCATGATCTGAAACTTTTCATGAGAAAGCCAAAGCCGTGTGGAATGTTAGATTTCATTATTTCAGTGTTAGGCAGGATTTCAGATTTTCCACTAAGTTTGGCTCTCAAAGCCACAGTTCACTCGCATTCCTGAATTTCCTTCAGACTACATTTCAAAACTGAAACTGTTGAACCAATGGGAGACTCTGAATGGTCTTGGGAGCTGATTTTCTGATGCTCCCACAAATGTTTTTTAGATTTGGTGATGATGGATGCCATAGGAAAGGAAGTGGCAGGAACCATATATGGGCCTCCTGTAATATCCCAAGATATCAAGTCCATCAATGAAGATCCAAAGGTCATTTTCATGATGCGAAGATCAGTCCACTTTCTTGTTCTCGCTCAAACAGGTCTCCATAATCTTTCCAAACCTAAATACGAATCAGATTTCCATGTCATTGCTATACATTTTCTTGCAATTCCTAATGCAATTTTCACAAATTCTTTTTGATATCAATTCAATTTCAATGTTGGTCTTATTGCTGAAATATTACTCAATAAAAAAAAAACATTGAATCTTGTGGAAATTTAACTCCCATGACTTGTTCAAAAAAAGTTCCTGATTCTCTCCAAACCTGGAGGATGCCATGTGATGCAGGTAGAATCAGGAAGTAAAAATCTGGCTCTTCCGGGAATTAGTTTTTTTTTTAAGTGTAAAATTGGCAAAGTGACCAAAACCAGAGCATTAGAAACTGTTTAAGAACAGACAGGAAGTATTTTTTTAATGTCACCTGAGGAGGAAAATATCACTGGCCCGTCGGGAACACAACAAGGACAAGTAGGGCCTACCAAACAGAGGGATCCGGGGGCTGTGGTGCAAGCTTCTATCCAACAGATTAGGGTTCCTAAGGTGGCTGTTAAACGATCTTCAGTGCCATCCCAGCAACAGTTACAGAGGGATGTTGACGAGGAAGAAGGACTACTGCTCATGTGCGAGCAGATGTGCATGCGCAGATCAAAAGAGTATTAAGAAGTTACTGATGAAGGTAGCCTTTTTGAAACACTACCTATAGAAGCAGAATATGAGACTGAAAATGGTGAAGATGAAGAGAAAGAAGAGAAAAAGAGGAGAAAGAAGAAGAGGAAGAAACAACAATTCAAGCCATTGCTACTAAAGGAGGCAGTAAACTTAAAATACAAGCAAAACTGCAGGGGTTAAGTACAGAAGCATTAATGTTAATGAGAGAGTTGAAGCAAGTAAGATTGGATATTAAAAAAATCAGATGGAAAACAAAGAAATATTATGAAATAGTGAATGGAATGCAAAAAAGGTTTAAATATATGGAAGAGAGTTAAAAATGTGGAATTTGGTGTGGAAGTTGTTCAGGACAGAATGGGTAAAATGGAGAATTCAACTGATGCACCTTGCTGCTGTAAATAAACTCCTGTGTGAGAAAGTAGATCTGTTAGAGAATTTTAGTAGAGCAAAATTGTTGGTCTTTAAGAAGGGGACAATCTTTCAATGTTGGATTTCTGAAGTTCTGGGACAAAATGAATTTGAAGTTGTTATTGAAATAAAAAGAGCGCACACAGAGCTCTAAGACCACGACCATTGCCAGATTAGAAACCATAGTCTATGCTGATGAAGTTTCTTTACTACCAGGTCAGAGAAAAAAAATATTAGAGTAGCAGTAAAACAAGCTAAAGAGAGAAAGAGATCAATGGAATATCTTGGAAATAAGATTTTCTTTTATCCTGATATAAATTTTGAACTGTTGCAGAAAAGAATCCGGTAAAGAATACTTTGTGGGGAAAAAAGGTGATAATTTTTTTAAACTGATGTTGGAGCATCCAACAGATCAAGGCCAAAAGGGATCAAGCAACTGCAGCAACAATTGAAGGGGAGTTGACGAGAATGGAGGAGGAAATGCATGATTAGCTCAAGATTGATTCTTGATTCTCAGTACGGACCCAATTTCCATTTTGTATAATTCTGTGAATCTAAGCTTTGTCCAGGACATGGATTTTGAAGAGGAAATATTGTCTGGATGGAATTCAGAAACTCAGGGATGAAGCAAAAACCAGAGTCAGAGAGTGTTAGGATTTTTCAATCAGTGTAATTGCAGAGCCCAGTAAACTCGAATCTCTGTGTCACAATAATCGTGTGGACTACTTTTAAAGTGCCCCATTGCAAACATCTTCTCACAACTGAATGTGTGCAGATTTGACTGCTACATTCTATGTCCTTATCTAATAAAATGTATAAAGCCCAAAATGAAAGCAAGCACCAACTCCAGCATAAAAATCATCACCCCCTGAGAGAAGAAGCAGAGAATTCAGGATGCATGGAATTAAGGGAGAAATGTTTTGTTTGCTGTAATAATGGAAAGAACTGACCGTGATGTTTTCTAGACCCCATCTAAGCTCTGTAACATACAGAAGATATGCAATGTTCACTCTTATTAATATTCAAACCTTCAATAAATATTAATACTTCAGTGAATATCAAGATCATGTAAGCATTGCACGATTTAATATAAACAGCACACAACATTTAATTAGGAACATCATTAATATTTTCTCTGTTTGGTCAAGGCAGAGAAAACAAATTCCGGAGCAAACCTGTTGAGTATATTTCAGTTCAGCCAAAGGCTGGTGCCTTTAAACTCAAATTCCACTTCCTGGCTTCCAACTTCTAACTATTTCCGAGTAGACAGATGTATTACTGATATCATTTATCCAGCTTTGCACTCGAGCAGAACTGTATGTACAAATGCAAGCTTGCCAGAACTGCTTTACTGAAAAGTTTATCATTGATATGGTTGGTTTTAAATGTTTGTATTCCATGAAGAGTATGAGGAATTGAAACAGTATTCATTTAAAGTGAAAGGAAAACGCCAACATTCAACCAAATGCATCGAATCCCTTAGCTTCCAGTTCTTTTCATCACCATGTTTCAGTTATTCAGCAGAATACAAGTTGATGTGAGCACTAAAAATCTCAGCAGTTGGATTCTGCTTTGACTGAATTTTACATGGCTTGGTATTCTTTAGTTACAATCAGTACAAATTGTTTATCTCTTACAAATAAAACCTGCTGCAATTAAATCATATGCACTAAACATTTGGTGAGGTAAAATGGTCTGCTTCAGAACATATTCTGAAAAGATTCCTTCTGGGGCCAAAAGGCTTAGTGTTAGTTCTGATGGCTCACTCCATAGTAGAAGATAACTCTTCCATTGCCACTGAATGTGGGTTGAACAGGGCAATTTAATGAATATTTTAGCAGGTCATCTGCTAATGTGAATGCTCCCAACTGGGTGTTGGGGGGGGGGGTAAAAGTCAGTAGGACTCTCAGAGCCCGGCCGAGCTGACTCAGTTCTACTATGAATGGGCAACCCACTCAACTGAGTACCATTAGTGGCATCAGTACCTGCATGTGTGCATCAGTCTGGTCATTTTAATATCAATGCAGTTACATTTCAAAGGTTTTTAGTGTAGGTGTTAACCACAAAACACAAAGATTTGACACTAGGTCTGCCAGATTGTGAGGGAGCTGGTCTGTGGGTTTGTCCTAAATTTGAACAATCCACTGCAGTAGATTTTCCCAGTCTTTTATATATTGTGAGTGTTTTTTCCCACGCTCTTTCATAAATTGTGCGTCCATGTGCTTTATTCCCACTATGATTTCACTGGACCCCCCTTAGATCCGCGACAGCCATATGAACAAGTGTGAATGGCTCACCCGATATTGCAACCTGGATCGTTTACTCTCCTATTTAGTGGGTTGCCAGTGTGAAAATGGCCCCACAGTTGTGAATACTTGTCATCCAACCAACCCTAAGATTGATCTTCCTGAGATCCTCTGCTCTAATAATCCTTTGAGAAAACTTGGAGCTTCTGCCATATGAAGACAAGATGAGGATGTTCAAGTGGGAAAAGCCTTAGGGGATTCGAGAAATTTGCCAGTTTTCTTCCTAAAGTGCAAGCTTATGCTGTGTCATTCACAAGCACTGCACTTAATTTGCAAGATCTGTTTTTATGACAGGGTGAGAAACCAAGTTGACACATTTTGCTGGAGTTTCTGATGTAGCTGGAGATTTTCCAGCGAAATGTAGATGTGAGAAGCTGCTTAATCTACCTGGAGATGCTCAGCACAAAAGATTGAAAAGGCTTTCTGAGTTTCTCACAATATTCTTACATGATATAGTTAAGGGGACAACTTGAAAAGGCTTAAAAAAATAATGATGGCAGCACCAGAGCTGTCTGACAATGGCTTTGTGTACCATTCTACCCTGATCATTCACAGATTGGAGAAACTACACCTTATTTTCCGTCTGGGCACCCTCCAGCCAGATGGCATTAACATCAACTTTGCTGCTTTACATTAAACCTGCTTGCCTTTCCTTCCCTCCCCTTTTCCTGTCTTTCCAGTTCTTCCACCCACCCAGTCATCCCTCCTCCCCCTCATTGCTGCTGTCCCCTCCCTCCTTGCTCCATCTATCACCTCCTGCCTTAGCTATCCCCCCACCAACTCTTTTGTTCAGATGCCTGTCGGCATTTTCTCATAATTGATGAGGGGCTGAAGCCCGAAACGTCGATTATGTCCCTTTACCTTTGCTACATAAAGGACACTGTTTGACCTGCTGAGCTTCTCCAGCATTTTATGTTTGTTTTATTTGTGCCCCTTTTCCATCAACTTAACATCTTCCAATCAAATGGTAATAATATGCACACCCAAATTTTTGTCTAAGTGTTCACAAGTGCATGGAAACTAAATTATTTTGGATCAATTAACAAGGAAAACACTTCTGAGAAATTAGCTTTTATTATTTGTCGTTCCACAAAAGCTAAAAAGCTAAAAAGCTGTAGTTTAATTAGACAAAGTTTAACGACAATTCAGTTTCAATGCCAATTCTATCTGTCAGCAGAATAAAAAAATAATTTATATTTGCAGATGCAATAATACCATAAAGTTTTAAGGTGGATTTGGTATGGTAAATAGTGCAGCAACACCAAACTTCTCCATATAGAAATGCTAATTTACACAATCTGACAGTTTAATTAGAGACATTTTTCATTTATGAATACATATCATTAATCATAGTCCCAGATTTCTGTCTGTGGGTCTAATTCATGAGCTCTTGGCCAATAAGTCCCTTATGAAAGGAGAAGGAATGCTTCCCATTGAGAAGGAGAAATATGGGAGGCAACCCTACATGAAGGTGGTTAAGGAAGTGAACCATGAAGAGCTCAGTGGCTGAAAGATCCACCCAGGCTGCATATGATTGGTGACCTGCGGATGGGGGACCCATATAGGCTTGCACTGCTGGACACTGGCTCATGGGAACTGGGTATCGGAGATGGTCTTTGGGAGGGTATTGAGGGCTGAAAGGGATCTCAAAGAGCCGAAGGCACTGAAGACTTCCAGATCGCGTCAGGGATCTGGATCTCAGATTGCCAATGGATCGAGCAGGAGTCTGTGTAATGGCATAGGCTGCGGGACGACTGGAGGTGAATCCAAGGACACTTAGTGACTCTGAAGGGACTCTCTTTTGCTTCACTTTGTCTCTTACTGTAAGAGACAATGGGTGATGCTATTGTTGACTCTTGGTCTGCTTTACGGGCAGGCAGAAGGCAATTTCATGTGATATTACAAGTGATGTGCAATAAAGGAATCTTCAATCTTGAAGCCTGAGTGGAGGAAGTCACATGATGGAGTAGTGACCAGTAAGAAAATACCAGCCCTCTCCAGAAAAGTGAAAAAAAGGTAGAGAAAAAACAAAGTCACTAACACAGAAACCATAACAAATTGAAAGTGAAAGTGTGGAGAAAATGGCAGCAAAGAAAGAAAAACCAAAAACAACGGGAAGAAAAGAAGAAGGAAGGACGTCGGAAGAGGAAGGTGAAGGCCTTACCGGTACGAAGAAGCCCACCGTGGAGAGAGAAGCCTGCTCCCTGAGGTCAGTGGAAACCCCGAACTCAGGACTACAAAGATGGCTCACGGAGCCAAACAAAAGTGCGCAACTGCGCATGCGCGAATCCTCGCGCATGCGCGATGCACAAGACAAAAATAACACCGACGGGAGGGGGGACCAGCTGAGGAGTAAATCTCCACAGCTGAAACAGACAAGTACAACACAACAGCAAGATTCTCAACAGGAAAACATAGAAAATAACGGGAACAAGAAGGAAGAGAATAAAAATAGGAAATCAAAGAAACAACAGACGACCAACCCAGAGGAAGAAGACCAACACCAAGACACTTTTAATAAAAATAAGAAGAACAAAAATACCCAACAAAATAAAATAAAGAACCCAACAAGAAAACCAGAAGAGACAGAGGTAAAGGACACAGATCCTGGAGTGGACTCAAAAGAAGAGAAGGCAGAACACAGAGAAATGGAAGATGAAGGGAAGGGCAAGTATATGGATATATTTTTTTAAAAAGAATATATGGAAACATTAAAAGAATGGCAGTCACAAGAATTCAGTGAAATAAAAAGAAGAATAAAAAGTACAGAAGAAAAAGTGAATAGATTAGTGATGATCATGACAGATATAGGAAAAAGAGTAGACAAGGTGGAAGAATGAGAAACTGCCATAGAAATGGAGGTAGATGACTTAAAAAAGAAATTAGAAGAATCTGATAAAAAAGTTAAAGAAACACAGGAGCTGTTAGCTCAGAAGATAGATATAATGGAAAATTATAATAGAAGAAACAATATAAAGATAGTGGGCCTTAAGGAAGATGAAGAAGGCAAAAATATGAACGAATTGATGAAAGAATTGATCCCCAGGGTCCTCGGAAGGCCAGAATTACAGGAAGAAATGGAAATAGAAAGGGCACACAGAACATTAGCCCCTAAACCACAACCACAACAAAAGCCATGATCCATTCTAGTAAAATTCCTAAGATATACAACAAGAGAAAATATATTGGAGAAGGCAATGAAAAAAATAAGAGAAGACAAAAAAACCACTGGAATACAAGGGTCAAAAAATTTTTTTTCTATCCAGATATAAGTTTTGAACTCCTGAAGAAGAGGAAGGAGTTTAATGCAGCAAAAACGACCCTATGGAAAAAAAGGTTATAAATTTATGTTAAAATACCCAGCGGTACTTAAAATAGTTATTCCGGGGAAGCAAATCCGGAAGAAGCACAAAAATTTGCAGAACAACTACAAGACACGCAGAGAAATGAAGAGATGTAACAAGAACAAAAATGACAACTATATATATATATATCTATATATATATCTATATATAGATATATATATATAAAGAGTATAAGTAAGAACTAAGAAGGGAAAGAAAGGGAACAAAGGAAGTAAGGAGGGAATTAAGAGAGTGACCTTTGTTATATATGAAGATTAAAATCTTTTCTGGGTGGGGAAGAATAACAGTCACTGCGAAATCAGTTGACGCTTGCGAGCGGATTCGCAAATCCAAATGGAGAGGGGAGATGTGGTTGCCCGACAAGGGACAAAGGGCAACTCAGAAAGGGGAGGGACTATTGGGGTAAAAGGAATTTTAGATATGAGAATAGTGGAAATATTTTATGTTTTAGAAATGTTGTCTTATAATGTGTTCAAAAAAAGAAAGCAGAAATGGATAAGAAGGGAAGGTGGTGATGAGGAAATGGAAAGGAAAGATAAACAAAGTATGAAATGACTATGTTGAACTATATGACTTTAAATATTAATGGAATACATAACCAAATCAAAAGGAAGAAACTGTTAAATTTACTGAAAAAAGAAAAAAATTGATATAGCATTCGTGCAAGAAACACATCTAACTGAAGTGGAACACAAGAAATTAAAGAGAGATTGGATAGGACATGTAACAGCAGCTTCATATAATTCAAAGGCCAGAGGAGTAGCTATATTAATAAACAAAAATGTACCAATCAAAATAGAAGAGGAAATAATAGATCCAGCAGGGAGATATGTAATGATAAAATGTCAGATATATTCAGAATTTTGGAATTTACTCAATGTATATTCACCTAATGAAGAAGATCAAAAATTTATGCAAGATATCTTTTTGAAGATAGCAGATACGCAAGGGAACATACTAATAGGAGGGGATTTTAACCTTAATTTGGACTCAAACATGGATAAAACTGGAAAAAAAACTAACAGAAAGAACAAAGTAACCAAATTTATAATTAAATCGATGCAAGAAATGCAACTTTTAGATATATGGAGAAAACAGCACCCAAAGGAAAAGGAATATTCATATTATTCGGGTAGACACAAAACATACTCAAGGATAGACCTATACCTATTATCAGCCCACATTCAAGGGAGAGTTAGGAAAATGGAATATAAAGCTAGACTATTATCGGACCACTCACCCCTGTTATTGGCAATAGAGCTAGAGGACATCCCACCAAGAATGTATAGATGGAGGTTAAACTCCATGCTACTTAAAAGACAGGATTTTAGTGAATTAATTGAACGACAAATTAAAATCTACTTTGAAATAAATACGGAATAAGTGAAAGATAAGTTTATACTATGGGACGCAATGAAAGCGTTCATCAGAGGGCAAATAATAAATTATGTAACTAAGATGAAGAAGGACTACAATCGGGAAACAGAGCAGTTGGAAAGGGAAATAAAAAATACAGAAAAAGAATTAGCAATAAAGGAAGATACAACTAAAAGAAGAGAATTGGCAGATAAAAAAAATAAAATATGAAACACTACAAACATATCAGGTGGAGAAGAACATAATGAAGACAAAACAGAAATATTATGAACTAGGAGAAAAAAACGCACAAAATTCTAGCGTGGCAGTTTAAGACAGAACAAACTAAAAGAATGATATTGACATTAAGGAAAAAGGACAAACAAATTACATATAATCCAACGGAGATCAATGAAAACTTCAGGGAATTCTACGAACAACTATATCAAACTGAAAACGAAGGGAAAGAAGACAAAATAGATGAATTTCTAACTAAAACTGAACTACCAAAATTACAAACAGAGGAGCAAAATAAATTAATAAAACCATTTGAAATAGAAGAATTACAGGAGATATTATAAAAACTAGCGAACAATAAAACACCAGGAGAGGATGGACTCCCAATAGAATTCTATAAAACATTTAAAGACTTATTAATTCCTCCCATCCTGGAAGTAATCAACCAGATTGATAAAACACAAAACATACCAGATTCATGCAAAACAGCAATAATTACAGTTATACCAAAGACAGGGAAAGATCCACTAGCACCAGCATCATATAGACCAATATCTCTACTTAACACAGATTATAAGATAATAGCTAAACTATTAGCAAACAGATTGGCTGACTAGGTACCAAAAATAGTAAATCTAGACCAAACTGGATTTATTAAAAAAAGACGAACAACGGACAATATCTATAAATTTATTAACTTAATTCATGCAGTAGAAGGAAATAAAACTCCAACAGTAGCGGTTGCTTTAGACGCAGAGAAGGCCTTTGACAGAGTAGAATGGAATTATTTATTCAAAGTACTACAAAAATTCAGCCTACCAGAGAAATATATTAATTGGATTCTTTGGCTTGACTTCGCGGTCTAAGAATTATGGAGGGGGTAAATGTCCACGTCAGCTGCAGGCTCGTTTGTGGCTGACAAGTCCGATGCGGGACAGGCAAACACGGTTGCAGCGGTTGCAGGGGAAAATTGGTTGGTTGGGGTTGGGTGTTGGGTTTTTCCTCCTTTGTCTTTTGTCAGTGAGGTGGGCTCTGCGGTCTTCTTCAAAGGAGGTTGCTGCCCGCCGAACTGTGAGGCGCCAAGATGTACGGTTTGAGGCGATATCAGCCCACTGGTGGTGGTCAATGTGGCAGGCACCAAGAGATTTCTTTAGGCAGTCCTTGTACCTCTTCTTTGGTGCACCTCTGTCACGGTGGCCAGTGGAGAGCTCACCATTTAACACGATCTTGGGAAGGCGATGGTCCTCCATTCTGGAGACGTGACCCACCCAGCGCAGTTGGATCTTAAGCAGCATGGACTCGATGCTGTCGGCCTCTGCCATCTCGAGTACTTCGATGTTAGGGATGAAGTTGCTCCAATGAATGTTGAGGATGGAGCGGAGGCAACGCTGGTGGAAGCGTTCTAGGAGCCGTAGGTGATGCCGGTAGAGGACCCATGATTCGGAGCCGAACAGGAGTGTGGGTATGACAACGGCTCTGTATACGCTTATCTTTGTGAGGTTTTTCAGTTGGTTGTTTTTCCAGACTCTTTTGTGTAGTCTTCCAAAGGCGCTATTTGCCTTGGCGAGTCTGTTGTCTATCTCGTTGTCGATCCTTGCATCTGATGAAATGGTGCAGCCGAGATAGGTAAACTGGTTGACCGTTTTGAGTTTTGTGTGCCCGATGGAGATGTGGGGGTGCTGGTAGTCATGGTGGGGAGATGGTTGATGGAGGACCTCAGTTTTCTTCAGGCTGACTTCCAGGCCAAACATTTTGGCAGTTTCCGCAAAACAGGACGTCAAGCGCTGAAGAGCTGGCTCTGAATGGGCAACTAAAGCAGCATTGTCTGCAAAGAGTAGTTCACGGACAAGTTTCTCTTGTGTCTTGGTGTGAGCTTGCAGGCGCCTCAGATTGAAGAGACTGCCATCCATGCGGTACCGGATGTAAACAGCGTCTTCATTGTTGAGGTCTTTCATGGCTTGGTTCAGCATCATGCTGAAGAAGATTGAGAAGAGGGTTGGTGCGAGAACGCAGCCTTGCTTCGCGCCATTGTTAATGGAGAAGGGTTCAGAGAGCTCATTGCTGTATCTGACCTGACCTTGTTGGTTTTCGTGCAGTTGGATAACCATGTTGAGGAACTTTGGGGGGCATCCGAGGCACTCTAGTATTTGCCAAAGCCCTTTCCTGCTCACAGTGTCGAAGGCTTTGGTGAGGTCAACAAAGGTGATGTCTGATTTCTCGCCTTGTTTTTGTACAGGGTGATGATGATGGCATCACGAAGGTCCTGAGGCAGTTTTCCTTGGTCCCAACAAAGCAGAGAAATATATTAATTGGATTAAAGCATTATATAAGGGGCCATTGGCGAAAGTGACAGTAAATGGATATATATCAAAACAATGTAACTTAAGCAGATCAACAAGGCAGGGATGTCCACTATCTCCCTCACTGTTCGCGTTAGCTATAGAACCACGAGTAGAACTGATAAGAACAGAAAATAAGAGGGATAAAAATAAAAGAGAAGGAATATAAAATCAGTCTATTTGCAGATGACGTTATAATATACTTAACAGAACCAGAAATATCAGTAAAAGAATTACATAGGAAATTGAAGGAATATGGAGAAGTATCGGGGTACAAGATCAACACAAATAAAAGTGAAGCAATGCCAATGAATAATGCGGATTTCACAAAGTTTAAGAAAGAATCACCATTTTGTTGGAAAAAACAAGCAATGCGATACCTAGGTATACAACTAAATAAAAATCTCGGCCATCTATATAAACTAAATTATCATCCATTAATGAAAAAAATTACAAGACGACTTAGAGCACTGGAAAGACTTACCCCTAACACTGATAGGAAGGATAAACTGTATTAAAATTAACATCTTCCCAAGGATACAATATCTATTTCAGTCATTACCAATTCACCTAACAGAGAAATTCTTCAAGGAGCTAAAGAAAATAATAAGGAAATTCTTGTGGAAAGGGGGGAAACCGAGGATAGCACTATTTAAATTAACAGAATGGTACAAACAAGGAGGCTTACAACTACCAAACTTTAAGAATTATTATAGAGCCGCACAATTAAGATAACTATCAGATTTTTATCAAACAAGGGAAAAACCAGATTGGACCAGATTAGAACTAGATAAAATAGGGGAGAAGATATCTGAACATATACTATATAAATGGGATGAAAAATTGGTGCAACGTAGGAATTCACCGGTATTGGATCATCTGCTCAACTTTTGGAAGAAGATTCACATAGAAAGGAATAAAACAAATTACCAACTACCAAAACTAATATTGACGCAAAATCAACTAATCCCTTTCACAATAGATAACCTATCCTTCAGAGAATGGGAGAGAAAAGGGATCAAAAGAATAGAAAATTGTTTTTCGGGAAATAAATTATTATCCTTTGAACAAATGAAGGATAAATATAACTCACGATACAATGTTTGCATACTACCAACTGAAAACCTACTTGAACGACAAATTGGGAAACAGTCTGAGATTACCAGAAGGAAGCAATTTTGAATATGTGATTACAGACACAATGATAATTAAAAAATTTATAACAAACATGTACATCAAACTGCAAGAAAAGGAGAATGAGGAAACAAATGGTAAACCTAAACAAAAATGGGAACAAGATCTAAACATAAAGATAAAGAATGAAACATGGGAAAAGCTATGCTCGGAACTATGAGAAATACAATAAACACGAGGTTACGCATGATACAATATAACTGGATACACAGGCAGAGGATACATCACACCTCAAAAGTTAAATAAATGGGACCCAACAGTATCAGACAGATGTTTTCGCTGTAAAAAGGAAACGGGAACAACAATTCATGCAATTTGGACATGTGAGAAAGTGAAAAAATTTTGGGAAGATCTAAACCAGATATTAAATAAAATCACAAAAAGCAATTTACCAAAAAACCCAGAGATCTTTCTCCTAAGTAATATAAGAAATAAAGAATTTGGACTCGATTTGGATGGTGCACAAAAAAGATTTGTTATGATAGCCCTAGCTGTAGCAAAAAAATGTATTATGTCAACCTGGAAATTAGAAGACAACTTGAGAATACAACAATGGTATATAGAAATGAATAAATGTATTCCATTAGAAAAAATAACATATAATTTAAGAAATAACATCACAATATTCAACCAAATATGGGAGCCATACATGAAACACAATAGAGAATACCTACCATGGACTTCCACCACCTAAAATGACAGAAGGAGAAGATAACGAAAAGAACTGACTCAGTAAAATTTCTTGTTTATTTTTATTAAGTGACAACATTGTTTAACGGGTTTAATGCATCTTATAGATTGAACTTCAAATAAATGGGAAGGGGGTGGGGGAGGGAGGGAAGGGGGTGGGGGAGGGAGGAAAGGGAGGGGGGAAAAAGGGGGAGAAAATTACACTGTATATATTCAAGAGAAAAAATGTCTGTATGTATCTTGGTCAGTGTGATTTATAGTGTGAAAAAAAAATCTTGAAGCCTGAGTAACTACTGAAAATATGGATAACTTTGACAATTAAGTCCTAAAGGGATAACGGTGAGAAACAAAATGATTATCAACTTGCTGGCTGTACAGTTTAAGTGCTCCACACTGGAATCAACCAGTATTGGTGGCTTCATGACTCCCGGCTTATGGTTTGAGTAAATTTCACCATAAGCCCACTAATCATCAAGGAAGTGAAGCTTATAAAAAAAATGTCAACATGAACTTTAATTCATTTCTCTTCAGGTTTACCTTTCCATTAGTATTTGCTTTTGCTGTTAATATCTGAACCAGCACAATAAGTGTTCTAATTTTTTAAGCAGTACCAATGTGCTATAATTATTAAAGCTATCATACTAATCATAGAGGAACAGTTTACATTTGCATTTATTCACAGGTATTGGGCCAAAATCCACATTGAAAATTAATCTGAATGATCCATTCATGAGGCATTAAAATTCATATTGTATCTACACGTCACTTGAACATAATTTAACAACTGGTTTTATGTAATGGCAACATGTACAGCTCCTAGCCATTTGTGCAATACATCACAGGTCCCAATTTAGAGAAATCATTACTTCAATTCTAACATGGTATTTGCTGAGTTTCCTCGCAAGATTCTTACATGATATAGTTCAGGGGACAACTTGTACATCAACAGATTTAACTCACTTTCTCAATAAGCAAGGTGGAAGAGGAGCTAAGAAGCTCATTACTAAAAAGTATAAGAAAGCTCACCACACAATATATGAATAAATTAATATTTCAACAGAGGTGTTCAGAAAGATGAATGGTGTAACAGTAGATAAGTCTCCTGGACCAGATGGATTGGATCCTTGGGTGCTGAACGAGACAGCGGTAGAGATTGTGGAGGCATTGGTAAGGATCTTGCAGGCATCAACAGATTCTGACATGGCCCCGGAGGACTAGAAAATCATAAATGTTACTCCATTTTTCAAGAAGGTAATGAGGAAGCGCAAAGGAAATTATAGGCTGGTTAAGCTGACGTCAGTGGTTGGGAAGATGTTGGAGTTGATTGTAAAGGACGAGGTTACAAAGTACTTGGAACCATATGATAGGATAGGACCAAGCCAGCATGGTTTCTTTCAGGGAAAATCCTGCTTGTCAAACCTCTTGGAATTATTTGAGGAAGTGCCAAGGAGGCTGGATAAGGGAGATCCACTGAAGGTTGTATATTTAGATTTTCAGAATCCATTTGACAAGGTGCCACACATGAGGCTACTTAACAAGAGCCCATAGTATAACAGGAAACATACTAGTGTGGATAGAGCATTGGTAGATTGGCAGGAAGCTGAGAGTTGGAGTACAAGCATATTCTGATTGGCTGACAGTTGCTCATGGTCAGTGCTTATTTTTATATTGTATACTATGATTTAGATTGTAGAATGAATGGCTTTGTTGCCAAATTTGCAGATGATACAAAGGTAGGTGGAGGAGTAGGCAATGTAAAGGAAACAGAGGCTGCAGAAGGACTTAGACAGATTAGGAGAAAGCCAGAGAAGTGGCAAATGAAATATAATGTTGGAAAGTATACGGTCTTGCACTTTGGTAGAAGAAACTTAACGAGCAGACCATTTCTTTTAAATGGGCAGAAAATTGAAAATACCCAGATGAAAAGGGAACTGGGGGTCCTGGTGCAGGATAGTCTGAAGGCAATTTGCAGGTTGAGACGGTGGTGAAGAAGGCAAATGTAATGCTGGCGTTCATTTCAAGAGGAATAGAATATAAGAGCAGGGATGTGATGTTGAGGCTTTGTTAGGCACTGGTGAGGCCTCACTTGTAGTATTGTGAGCAGTTTCAGGGTCCTCATTTAAGAAAAGATGTGTTGACATTGGAGAGGGTTCAAAGGAGGTACACTAAATGATTCCAGGAATGAAATGGTTATCATATAAGGAGCATTTGACAGCTCTTGGCCTGTATTAATTTAGGGGAATGTTGAAAGGCTGGACAGAGTAGATGTCGAAAGGTTGTTCCCCCAGAGTGGAAGAAGGCATCCACTTGGAACAGAAATTTGTACAAATTTCTTCAGGCAGAGGATACTAGGCCTATGAAATTTGTTGCTACAGGCGGTTGTGAAGGCCAGGTCATTTGGTGTATTTAAGACAGAGATTGATAGGTTATGGGGAGAAGGCCGAGCAGGGAGGCTGAGAGGAAAAATGGATCAGCTCATGATTAAATGGTGGGGCAGACTCAATAGGCTGAATAGCCTATTTCTCCTCCATTGTCTCATGGCCTAAATATATGATCTCAATGGACATTTGATCCTATGTAATTGCATTATGTATTTTGTGTATATGTATGATGAAATATGTTAAAATTTTTACATTTGTGTAATCGTTCGGGTATTCTGTTATTAATTATCTGTGGGTGACTCACAGGGAAGAAATTAGGGAATAGTTCTCCATCAACCTGCCTCTCAATTCCAAACCACCCTCCAACAAAGTGAGAGCCACAAAAATCTCTCAATGATGGCAGACAATAATGATGAAATTTGCCACTTTCTTCAGTGCGTAAGCACAGCCTTTGACCGTCAGAGGAAAGAAACGTTCAACAGCCATGTCCTCAAATTTGTCACAAATCTTTGGTGTACCAGGCGGCAGTGACCCCTGCCCAATGATCGGCTTCAGTAACATACACTACACACTGTAATCAGCAGATATAAACCATCATTGCAGCAACAAAATCATCCAAATCCACTGTTCAGATCGGTGAATCAACAGTAGTGCCCACTCTCAGAACAACATCCACAGCAAATGGCTGTGATGTGTGGACCATGTTGTTCATCACTCAGACAGATTGACCACATCATTAATATATCTAACAATAGAATCCTGTAGCAGCCTAACTCCGAGATCCTCCATATGCAAGAGATTAACAACTAGACAGAGGAAAAGATGCAATTAAGATCTCAAATCCTACCTAAAAACTGTAATATGCCCATCAACTCAGGAGAATTCCTGGCTGGTGATTAAAAACAAAAATGGAGGACTATATCAGATAAAGGTTCAAAGATTCAAGTGTTTTTATTATTGACCCATTAAAAGTGTAATATACAGGATACACTTCAACTTTTGTCTGCCTTCAGGTAAACGAAGAGTCACCATGAGCAATAGGAAAATAGAAGCAAAAGCATCCCTTCAGCAACACTGAGTGACTGTGGAATCACCTCCAGTACTCTCACAGCCTCCACAGGCACATAGACTCACGTTCAAAACATCAGCAACCCAAGCTCCGGATCCAACCCTCTGATACGATCAGGAAGTCTTCAGCACTAGAGGCTATACGGGAGCCCTTTTTGCCCTCAGCGGCCTCTCGAATCTCAGTTCTGATACCTGGTTCTCATTAGCTAGTCACCAGCAGCCTGTGTAGCTCCTTCAATCACAAGTCGGCAGCAGCTCACCAGATTGTGTGAGTCCTTCAGCAGCTGAGCTCCCTGCTGGTCCGCTGCTGTAGTCAACCTCCTTTTTGGGTCATCTCCCATGCTTCTCCTTCCCAGTGGAAAGTGTTCTCCCAGTTTCCGATACTTTGCGCTGGTCCACTACCCCATCCCCAAACCCCGGAGTCGACAACCCCTTGAGGTACGCTGCCCAGTACAGGTACTGCCATCTTCAGCACAGACCCTGTGGTTGCAGATTTTCCAAACAAAAATACCATTGGTATCTTTAACAGTCCATTTGAAACCAGTACAACACTGTTGGAATTCGGACCCTGTGTCCCCACTCTCCTGGGTCTGCATCAGCAGTAATGCGCCATTACAACAGCTCCACCAGAGCCAGTATTTTTCTTCCATTAAGAGATTTAAAACTTTTTATGAGGAGGAAAGCAAATGGCTCATGTGAGCAGCAGAAGTTGAACACCACTTTCAAAAATGTCCACCCTCTACCTCCTAAACTACCCACCCTTTATCTCAACTTTAACTTCGTCAGCCACCCCAGAGACCACATCCTTCATCCAAGCAGGATGAAGGTCATGACTAAGCCTTGGAAATTGAGGCAGGAGTGACGACAATGACTAGTTTTCCCCCCATTTAGTAAGAGAACGTCATTTCTCATCCAGGATTAAGTAGGATACATGGGAGAAAACATGTCCAAAATAAAGAAAGAGAGGAAAATGTTCAGACTGTGATAGGGCAGGGTAGATACTTCCAAGGGGGATTTGGTTATAATCAGATACAAAAATAAATGCAGAGGCAGTCGCTTGTGATGGTACATGGATGGAAGCAGTGGAGGAAAACTTCTGACCAGTGAAACGGAGGACTGCAGATAAGCTGAGGAGAAAGAATGTGGTTGACATTAGTGGACATCTTTGCTGCACTTGAAGATTAATATGAAATTAGATAGGTGTTGCTGGGGAATTAGATTGGAATGAGACTCTTCAATGGAGTAGGAATATTAGAAATGACACTTGTGTAGTATGTTGAGATGTGAGGAACAAGTTTGGCCAGTCCGAGAAGTAATGAACGTCAACACAAATCAAGTACAAAGAATCTTCATTTGCAACAGGGGACGAATGTGCACACACCCACACAGATTGCAAACACTCACACAGATCACATACAGCTGACGGAACTAAACAACCAATGCACGCTATAATCCACAAGAGTTTAGAAAGACAGTATAACACAGTATCCACCACCCCTCGATAATTGGCAGGTACGGCACTACAGTAGATAAGAATAAATTACAACAGTCTCATGGGCATGGACCAACTATAGCTCCCCACCCTTTAATGGCGCGCACTCTACAATAGTCTCTCCACCGTGGCCCATGACCCACCACCTGGACTGGAGCTTGGGTTTGATCATCAGGGAAAAGAGGAAGAGCTGCTCCACATGTCGGACTTTATACCCCAGCCGGCTGGAGGGACTGGCTCAGGTTTGCCCAAAATAGGGAAGGTGATTAGAGGCCCAATGGGAAGGTGTGTGGTATTAAAGGAACCAATATCAAGGTATGTGTTCCCCTGTGGGTAGCGTAAGCCTTGATTGGCAGGTGAGGGGACTTCCAACTTGCCTGGACAGATAACACTCCAGGAGCAAGCACATGGGTTATCCTTTGTTTGGAGCGGTTCCTGTCTGACCTGTTGGATAATCCTCCAGATAACGTACATAAAGAGGGAAGTTCATCCAATATGAATTAATGTGGGACCAACATGTTAATTTAACCATCACTTTCATTTGAATGGTGTTGAAGGAGCAGGGCAGGAGTCTATGGGTGAGATGAGCCTATAACAGGAACAAGGTTAAAATGATAGGTATTTTTGGCAGACCATAAGTCTGCTGACCTCAAAATGACAAGAAATGCAGACTAAAGCTTAATCCTTCAGAAATCAATTCCTCTGCCTGAATTTTAATAAAGTAGTTAAAATGCAACATTGTGATAATCACAGTGTCTACAAATATCTTTAAAAAAAATGCTTAATGCTAAATAATGCACTGGAGAAGTTATATTAGTTTTCCTTGGAGAGTATGGGGTTGAGAGGGGACATAATTGAGGGATACAAGATTATAAGGTATACCGAAAGGGCATGCTGGAAGAAAACTGCCCTCTGATAAGATAAACAGAACTAGGAGAACCAAGATTTTGGATAAGGTTGAAAAGATTTAGAGGGAATCTGAGGGGGACCTTTTACACCCAGACAATGGCAAGTAAGACGAGTTTATTGTCACCTCATTATACACCATGACTGTGTAACCAGGCACAATTCCAATGCCATCTGCAAGTTTGTCAATGACACCACAGTTGTTGGCATAATCACAGACGGCAATGAGGAACCGTACACGAGGGAGATAGATCAGCTCTTTGAGTGGCATCACACCAACGACCTTGTGCTCAATATTAGCAAAACTAAGGAGATAATTGTGAACTTCAGGAGGAAGTCAGGGAACACGACCCAGTCCTCATCGAGGGCTCAGCAGTGGAGAGGGCCAAGAACTTCAAATTCCTGAGTGTCAATATTGCCGTGGATCTATCCTGGAGCCTCCACGTTGATGTAATTACAAAGAAGACTTGCCAGCAGCTATACTTTATGAGGAGATTCTGTACGTCATCGAAGAGTCTCGAAAACTTCTACAGGTATTCCGTGGAGAACATTCTAACTGGTTGCACCACTATGGAGGTGCCAAGTCTCAGGACAAGAAAAAACTCCACAGGGTTGTTAACTCGGCCTGTGACTTCACAGGCACCAGACTTCACTCCATCAAGGTCATCTACATGAGGTGATGTCTTAAAAAAGCAGCCTCTATCCTCAAAGTCGCCCAGGCCATGCTCTCTTCAATCTACTACCCTTGGGAAAAAAGTACAGGAGCTGAAAGACGAGCATTCAGTGGCACAGGACGGCTTCTTCCCCACTGCCACCAGATTCCTGAAGAAATTATGAACCAAAGACACTGCCCTTACTTTTTGTGCACTACTAGTTTTACTTTTAAATAAAATTATTGTAAGATGGTTCATAATATGAATGTTTGCACTGTGATGTTGCCTCAAAACACTGAATTTTGAGACTTGCTCATGACAATAAATTTTGATTCTGAAGTACAACCTGACGAAACAACATTCTTTGGTCCTCGGTGCAAAAACATGCAGACACACAACTAGACATAACACACATACAGCCAAATAATACATGTGCAGGACAAGTATATCTATAAAAATAACTAAATAGATATAACTAAATAGATATAGTGAGCAGTTCCTTTGGTCGTTCAGCATTCTTACTGCCCGTGGGAAGAAGGTGTTCCTCAGCCTGGCTCCGATACTCCTGGCATGAACCGTTGGAGAGAGCAGTGTCACTGGTTACATTTAAGTGTTAAGATGAGCATTTAAATTGCTTAGATTTTGAAGACTAAGGGTTAAGGGCTGGAAAGGGAGATTAATTCAGATGGTGGACTTTTTCCATCTGTATCACACAATGACTGTGACTGAATGAAATATAGGCTGTAGACAACATTGGTAAACTTCTTCAGCTTCTGCCACACAGTGTAGATATCACCTGAACATCCTGATGAGAAACAATTTTGAGATTGCTTATCATTGCTCATGTTATAGAATGTAGCAGTAGTTATTCTATTATTTCTGGAGCAAAGTATACTTCGATCAAACTATTGCTTTTCCCTTAATATTATAAAGATGAAAAGGAAAGGTTGCATTACTGGAATATATTATTTATTTCTTAATATGCTGTAATTAATAATTATGAAAAATGCAGAACTTGATCACTGTATCTGACTGACAAAGGTGGCTTTCTGCAAATCAAATTTTAGACAATTGTCCAAGCAGGGTAGCACAAGATTTCCAAAGACGTCCTCGTCACATCATCAGCTGTGCATGTCATGGGCATATTAATCCATTTGATAATGCCACTGGCTGATGCTGTTGCCAGTAATGGCTTAAAGAAGCATTCATCTTATTTTTGCCCTCAAACAGGCCTTGTGCTTTAGCCAAGTGTGATAGATGAAGAGTGCCAGTATGACCCTAATTTAGAGCCACTGTTCATTCGACAGGAAGTCTGACATCCGCAGGCTTGTATTTTTTTTCTTGATTGTGGCATTTCCAGAAACCTGGGATACACAGATTAAGCTCAGATGCACAGCAACAGCTCGTGCAATCTAAGTTTGTTTCTTCAATGATACTTTGGCATTTTGTCTACAGATCAATGGCAAGCAAAACAAAAGGATAAAGATGGATTGTTATATTTTGTTAAAGAAATAGAGATTCTTCTATTCTCGTCCAAAATCTATTGAAAGCAGATGGCCAAATCCATTGCAATGCTGTCATTTACAGTGAATGCAATGCTAATATTTAAATGTCACCTTTTTCAGGGATAGCTGAGCATTCTGGATGAAAGACATGCCATTCAAAAATAAATCAACATGCTTATGGAAAAAAGACAGGTAGTTTGATTTCTCGTTTCATCCAATGCAAATAGGTAAATTGGAAAATAATGTTCAGTGAAGTGATGGGAAGATATTGGAACTCCCGTTCAATATCTGACTCTTGGCCCTAAACTGATTAAAACCAATACCTGAGGGTTTAAAACAGGGAATATACAACAAATCTCTTAGCATTGGCAAATCAAAAAAAAGGTTAATTTTTAAGGGAAAATCCATTGTTTATCACTTGTTTTGCATTCTTCATCTTTCTTGAATAACTCCAAGGTTTTACCTTTGATGCACTGATCTCATTCACTTCTGTTTTTTAAGGTATTTTAATCCAGAATATTCAGCGTCGGTGCTGCACAATTGCTCAGCAAAAGGAGGTGCAAGGTGCTCCTTCTGTCCTCCCAGTCAGGGTCATGTGAAACCATGGATTGAAGACGGTGGATGGTTTCCACAAGCAGATTCTACAAATTGGTTGTAAAACTAAAAGCACTGGGCAGATGAATCTGTTGATCAATGGCCAGGTTACCCATCCAGTATGGACATTGCAACTGAAGAAGGCAATGGGAAACCACTTCATTATTTTTCCCTTATATAATCATGAACTCAACATTGACTATAGTCTCGGAGCCTTCACTGAAGGAGAACAGGGGAGGCAACAACTACAATTCAGAGGGTCAGAGATCGTGACAGCTGAACAGCAAGGCACCTGAATGAATGAATTCAGAATGTTCAATGAACACTGTTTCTTAAAGAAAATCAACATCCAAGAGCTTGTTTACTTTGTGACCTTGTATGCCATTGTAAAACAGAATGAATGGCTGCAAATAGATATTGTGAAGAATTCCAAGGAATCTAAAATAAAACTTAATCAGTAGCAATTCAATTTTCACATTCTTTGAACCAGATTCTGGACCTTTATTTTTTTTAAAAAAGCCACCATACAGACAAAGCCAAGTAACCCTGACCAGCTCAAAAGCTGCAGCTTTGTCTCAGCTCGACATGACTGATGTGAAATATTAAACAACTAATAAACTGAAAGGTCAGTAAAATTCTCATCCATGATGGTAGGGTGCAATGCATTTCCAGAATTGAGGCATGGTCTACGTCACTAGGAACTGAGGCTACATAAAACTGGAGGGGAGCAAATCATCACCGTACAGAGACTTGGAGCTTCACTTTAATTCTCCATCCCAGATCTCACCTCTCCAGAGTGTTGCAGTGAAGGAAGGCCTATGCAAACTTAACATCTCATCTTCCATCTAACAATTTCAAATGACCAGCAAGTTCATCAGCTTGTTACATTAACTCTTCAGTTTTGTTTGTTCCGTTCTTCAAAACAAGGCCACCAAGAACCTTGCTCACCCATTACAAAATGTTTACATTTTTTTATGAATTTAGTTTTACAACCAATTTCTTTCTATTGGGATTAAAGTTCAATCTTGTTTTTCCACCAGCAAATAATAATTACTCAGTTGATTTTTTTTTTCCAATAATACTTGTGTTAAGGATGACTGGCCCCCTCATTGAAGCAAATCAAACCACACACCATATAGTTGCCTGAAGAATTCAAACTTGATTTCTGTTGATTTTCTTGCATCATGAAGCAAGCAACCTAAAGTCAAGGGAAAGAAAAAAGTCTGGTGAAAAGACATGGCATGGGTGCCTCTGGACACACAAATTTCCCAAATTCTGAGATGAGAGAAAATCTCCGGATGTACTTGCAGAGCAAGGATCCTTTGCCGAGATTTGGCAGCCAGTCTGTTTGCTCTGAACCAGCGTAAAGCTTCATTGACCTAATCTGCACCAAGCAGAAGGGATTAAATGACAGATATCAGATAGTCACAAGAAAAGATTTTCAATCCTAAAGCCAAACAAATAAACTGAAAAGCTGCATTCATGTGTCACCACTCGACTACATTTTCCTGTTTGCATTTTTAAAAAGGCTTCAGAGCACACATTGTCTTTTTAGGCAGAACTTCAGGACTGGGGATAACTTGCTCCCTCCAGTTTTATGGTGGCTGATAAGGTTAACGTGGTCCCTGCAGACTCCCACAGAACATGGCAGAAGGTAGGTGTTCTCGTCATAAGTGAGGTGATGTGCTCCTTCTGCTATTTATGTCGAACATCTGTGTGCTCCTGGTGCACGGGCTGGAGGTTCTATGTTGCAAGGTGGAAAATGAGGGTGAGTACAAGGTGGCAAAGGCCTTGTGTTTTGCAGTTGTTCAAAACAAGGAACATCCTCTTGGATGCCTCTGAGCACATTAACAATGACATGAACATGTTATACCCTGTATGAGTAATGCAGTGTGAAATATGAACACAGCTGTGCATTTGCTAAAATAGAAGCATCATTCTCAGATTGCAGTACAATTCTCCAGACATATGCAATGTCCAACAGTGTAAAATTAAAGAAAGTACTCTCATTTTGTCCATAGGACCTTCTTAACACAACCAAATTTATTTCCACTGTGGACCCTGGTGAAAGAGAAGTTTCTTCATCAGCTGCCCCTTTGAAGGTGTTCCAGTTAATTCATATAGGAAGAGACCAAAGGTACCATTAAACGCCCACATGGGCCCAAACTTCGCCTGTCCTTTGAGGATATGTAGAACAGTCTTTGTTTCAGTCTGACTCCAGCTCAATCTCAGAAGTTTGTTTTTCTGGTACATCGAAGAATGTATTGGTGATCCTTCATACAGTACCCAAAAATCTTATCACCTTCAGAAACAGGTTTATTGTCATGAACGTGGCATGAAATACGTCGCAAAACAAGGTGCAATAATTACAATTATGCAAATACAAGGTTTTTAAAAAATAAGTAGTCCAAAAAGGAGAAAAAGTGAGGAGGTGTCAATAAGTTCATTGTCCATTCAGATATCTGATGGGGGAGCGGAAGAATCTGTTTTTGAAATGTTGAGTGTGTGTCTTCAGGCTCCTTCCTAATGGTAGCGATGAGAAAAAGGGTTCCCTAACCCTAACCCTAACCCATGACCTGGGTGGTGAGGGTCCTTGATGATAGAAGCTGCCTTCTTGAGGCACTGCCTCTTAAATATGTCATTAATGGAGGGAAGACTATTGTTCACCTTCTGTTACCTATTCCCATCCTGTGTATTGACAACCATTGCCTGCCCAAGATCGTGTTATATGGCGAGCTCTCCACTAGCCACCGAGACAGAGGTGCACCAAAGAAGAGGTACAAGGACTGCCTAAAGAAATCTCTTGGTGCCTGCCACATTGACCACCGCCAGTGGGCTGATATCGCCTCAAACCGTGCATCTTGGCACCTCACAGTTCGGCGGGCAGCAACCTCCTTTGAAGAAGACCGCAGAACCCACCTCACTGACAAAAGACAAAGGAGGAAAAACCCAACACCCAACCCCAACCAACCAATTTTCCCTTGCAACCGCTGCAACCGTGTCTGCCTGTCCCGCATTGGACTTGTCAACCACAAACGAGCCTGCAGCTGACGTGGACATTACCCCTCCATAAATCTACATCCGCAAAGCCAAACCAAAGAAGAACAGACAGTGATGCAACAGCCACCGGCATTCTTTCTTCATAATTGCTTCAACATGAGTTTTCCCCAGGTTACATCTTCAGAGATGTCAACACACAGGAATCTAAAGTTTCTTACCCTCTCCACTCTGACCCCCTCAGTGAGAAATGGTTTGTGTTTTCCTGGCTTCCCCTTCCTGAAGTTCACAATCAATTCCTTTGTTCAACTGATGTTGAGTGGAAGATTGTTGCGACGTCTCTCAACCAGCTGATCTATCTCATTCCTGCACACTTCCTCATTGCCATCTGTGATTCTACCAACAACGGTGGTGTTATCGGCAAATTTGTAGATGGTTTGGCTGCAAATTCCCTCCCTTCCATCTCATTTACATGGTTTCTAACACTTCCCTTCCATTTCTCAATGTCTCTGTATCCATCTCTTGGAATATACCAGCCACACACATGCAGTACCAGTCCACAGATTCCTGCAGCTATCCTAATGATACTTCCTCCCTCCTGTCTTTGTTCCATTTGCTCCAATTATGAAATTTACCACATGGAATGGGTCATCCCCTACCATAATGAGCAGTGCTCTAAATAAAATCTCATCTATTTCTCCTGGCGCTACTCTCACTCTATCTTTTCCTGGCCAGAGCAAGAACAGATTTTTCCTCACCACCTCTGCTGCCAATCTTCAACATTCAACAGTTTGTCCAACATGATTCCCACCAGCCCCAGCACCATCTAGATCCCTTCACCTGCTCTGGCAGGATTTCAAAAGGATTGCTCTCTTTAAAAATCCATGGTCCACTCTTCTGACCCAACCAACCACTCCTTATCGTATGGAAACTGAAGGAGATCCATCATCAGCCCTCTTCTCCTTAAACCATCCTGAGGCTTGTTCTTTCTAGATAGAGCATCAATTTACGAGTGCTTCTTCCAATCTAGTGTAGTGCGTTCAGTATTCACAATGTGGTCTTTCCACTTTGGAAAGGCCGATTGCATGACTGCTTCATGGAGCAGTCAAGTTCAGTCAGCAGGAGTTACCCCGACCTTTAATTTGCCTGCCCCTTGAATTCACGATTCTACTCTCATTCTGAACTATCTGACTCTGGCCTCCTATGTGGTTACATTGACTTTCAAAGAAAGCTTGAGAAAGGACATCCAACTAGGAACACTGCAACCTTCAGGGTTCGATATCAATTTCTCTAACTGACTCACTCGCTCTTTCTGTCTGAATCAGAACTGTCCATTTCTGACAGGCCATTCCCCTCTCTAGCACGAAACTCTAGGCTGCTGGGCATGTGCTGTAGTCCTGCAATTAATAACACTTAACACACACAAAGGAGCATGAAGTCCCTTTAAATGCCACATTTAAATTATAACTTTAAATTTAAACATCCATCATAGTAACAGGACCTTCCGGCCATGAGCCCATGACACCTAAATACCTCAATTAACCTCCATCCCCATACGTTTTGAAGGGTGGAAGGAAACCAGCTCGCTGGTGCTGTACGCTCACCACTTATTTAATCTCAATCCTTTTCCTTTGGCTTGGCTTCGCGGACGAAGATTTATGGAGGGGTAATGTCCACGTCAGCTGCAGGCTCGTTTGTGGCTGACAAGACCGATGCGGGACAGGCAGACACGGTTGCAAGGGAAAATTGGTTGGTTGGGGTTGGGTGTTGGGTTTTTCCTCCTTTGTCTTTTGTCAGTGAGGTGGGCTCTGCAGTCTTCTTCAAAAGAGGTTGCTGCCCGCCGAACTGTGAGGCGCCAAGATGCACGGTTTGAGGCGATATCAGCCCACTGGCGGTGGTCAATGTGGCAGGCAGCAAGACATTTCTTTAGGCAGTCCTTGTACCTCTTCTTTGGTGCACCTCTGTCTCGGTGGCCAGTGGAGAGCTCGCCTATAACACAATCTTGGGAAGGCGATGGTCCTCCATTCTGGAGATGTGACCTACCCAGCGCAGTTGGATCTTCAGCAGCATGGATTCGATGCTGTCGGCCTCTGCCATCTCGAGTACTTCGATGTTGGTGATGAAGTCGCTCCAATGAATGTTGAGGATGGAGCGGAGACAATGCTGGTGGAAGCGTTCTAGGAGCCGTAGGTGATGCCGGTAGAGGACCCATGATTCGGAGCCAAACAGGAGTGTGGGAATGACAACGGCTCTGTATACGCTTATCTTTGTGAGGTTTTTCAGTTGGTTGTTTTTCCAGACTCTTTTGTGTAGTCTTCCAAAGGCACTATTTGCCTTGGCGAGTCTGTTGTCTATCTCGTTGTCGATCCTTGCATCCGATGAAATGGGTGCAGCCGAGATAGCCGTTTTGAGTTTTGTGTGCCCGATGAAGATGTGGGGGGGGGGCTGGTAGTCATGGTGGGGAGCTGGCTGATGGAGGACCTCAGTTTTCTTCAGGCTGACTTCCAGGCCAATCAATCGCAAATGGATCCCCCACCTTCTTTGTAACTCAAACTCACTTGGTTTTTCTATTTTCCAGCTTTAGATCTGAAACATTTAGGTTGTTTCTCTTTCCATGATTGCCAATCTGCTGAATTCTTCCTGCATTTCTGGTGTTATTTCAGATTTTCAATATCTGTGTTTTATGAATGTTCACATTTGAAAAGACACTAGGCCTTCAGAAATTTCAAACAAATTTGTCAGGCACGACCTAGCTTTTACAAAATCCAGTGATCAGCCGACATGTTTCATTATGTTCAATCACTCCATCTTCAATGTCAGACTTATGTAATTTCCCATCTGGCCTACAGTTCACTGCTTGCCTTTTCTTATCCTTTCAAAACCTGAGTGGCGGGTACATGTTTCCAATATAAAATAAAGGTCCTGAGTGAAGAAAACTTTAAAATTTATTTGACAGAATTCTTACCTAACACCTTCAAAATCTTGGAATCAAACCCATATTGCTCTTTGTTTTCTCCATTATTATTACATCCATTCCTTCATGAAAGGGATACATTTCATGAAGTGAAATTTTGTTACAGAAATGCTGGGAAAGACACTGTGTGAGAAGTTCGGATGGCCCAGTTAGTGTAGTGAGGGTTGCACGGTTAGCGTGGTGGTTAGAACAATGCTGTTACCACACCAGCGAATGGGACTGGGGTTTGAGTCCAGCGAAGTCTGTAAGCAATTTGCATGTTTTCCCCGAGTCTGCGTGGGTTTCCTCCAGGTGCTCCAGTTTCCACCCACCAATCAAAACATACCAGGGGTTTTAGGTCATTTAGATGTAATTGGGCCGCATGGGCTCAAGGGCCGAAACAGGTCTGTTACCATACTGTATACCTAAATTTAAAGATTTTTTAAAAAAATGACACTTTGATGCAATGTATTCTTGTGCACAGAGAGTGGTACATTGCTTGTTATAATCAAAGTATCTTTATAAATTGAAAATACATCCCCTAAAAGTCAATAGTGTAATTAGCTAAAATGTGTTAGTCAAGCATTTGTAAAAATTAGGAACAGTTACATTCACTGAAGACTAACCCTCCGGTCTCAAATAATAATTTTTTTCTCTGAAATTCCTTCAGTTACATTTCAACTTGATCCATTTACTCCACCCAATCTCATAAATCTGCTCCAAAAAAAATGGGAAAAATACAAATTATTGTATCAAGAGCTGAGATGCTTGTTTTTAATCATTAACTTTCTTTATATACTTCAAACTGCAAAACCTCCCTCCGAGATTTGTTCACGCAACCCTTTCTTTAAAGGCTCCACCTGTCACATCCTTCCCAAATAAACACACCTTCTGAAATATTTTTCAAGACTGCCATCTTAACGGCCTCCCTCCTCTCCAAAGAAAACATCCTCAACGAAGGTCCCATGCTGTACCCATACGAATTAATTCTCGCCTTGAATGCATTTATGAAATGTTCCTAGTCAGTGACTATCTCATCCATACTCATTCCTCCCTTTCAGCATGCCTCTGCAATTTTCTGCGCGACATGTCTCATTCTCCAATACATTCTCAAAGGTCCACACCATAGATGAACACAAACAGTAGCATAGAAATGTAAACGAATGAAGGTACAGCTATGCTGCCATTCATACACAAGTGGACCAACAACTTTAGAGTTAATCCACGTCCAGAGCAATTAAAGACCATCACAGTCCTGCAGCCTCTTAGTTCTATTACTTCAATGCAGTATGAAAGCTTATTCAAAATCTGTTCAATTGTTTCTCCTGAGCATCTCATAAACATTCTGCAAAGTCATTGCTTTAAAAACATTTGAGAGAATGGATGCTTCCCACGTGGTCCCAAAATATTAAAAGTTTAGTATAATTGAAGAACACAGGAGAACAGTTGCCTCCTGATAGCTGATTCTCAGTCCATGATAGGATGGAATCTTGTCAAATGCATTTGGCACTCCACATGCCCACCAGACTTACAATATAACTGGAGCCAAAAAATCTTAATTACTCCTTTAAAAAAATACTTACTCTGCAGTAATAAACACATTTAAATTTTTTTGTTTCAACTTGATCTGTTATTTTAACCCTTTCACAAACAAGTCATAGTCAACTGGCAGAACAGCTTCATTTTAAATTATTGCAAAAGGTTGTTACGCTTTCTTCCAGCACTTCTTGCATCTTAAACCAAATTAACAAGTACTTCATTAAATGAGTCACATTTCATAATTAATTACTGTATTTGGCTCCAAATTATCCCCCGGGTCTGATATGTGAAGTTGAAATTAGGGTGATAATGGTGAGGATAACACTGACGGTAATCATGGTCACTGCATGGCTCATTATCAGGGAGGGAAGGATCCCCGGGTATTGCTGCCTAGCCATGGTATCAGGGAGGGAGAGATTCCCCGCTGTCCACTTGGCATTGCCGCTATGGCCGTTGAGCAGGTTGCCTGCTACTCACGCAGCTTCACGTAACCTGCGGAGGTGCTGCGGCTGTCCAGGAAGCAATCTCAGGAAGATAAGTTACACACATTGCTTAGCAAAGTTGAGGAAGAGACGGGACTAAAGGCCAAACACATGAAGACACCCAGATGTCAGCCTCGATGACTCCCTGTATGAATGGTTCATTCAAGCTCACTCAGAAGGCCTTCCAATTTCCGGGCCTATTCTCAAAGCTCAAGCTGAGAAGTTTGACCACCTGATCAATGGAGAAACCTCACAGTTAAAAGCTAGCAATGGATGGCTAGACTAGTTTAAAAATGCTAGAACGGAATTTCTCAAGTGTTAACGTCTGGATAAATTCGCTCAGCTAACAATGCAGCTGCCAGCAAACTAAAAACTCTCTTAGAAAAAGGTGGTTATGTTGAAGAACAAGGGTACAGCTATGACAAAACAGGCTTCTGTTATAAGATGATCCCAGACCGTACGCTGTTGAGCAAAGATGACTCCTATTGACGTGAGGGCTTCAAACAACGCAAAGATTGTGTGGCATTGTTGTTTTGTGTTAACAAGACTGGCACAGAAAGTTAAACCCACTCATGATTGACAAATTTTGCTTGCCTTGCTATTTCCACCATGTCAACATGAAGTCGTTATTGGTCAAGTAAATGCATAGCAGCAATGCTTGGATTACCTTTGAGGATTGGTTTTACATAACTTTTGTCCCTGCTGTTGGTGCTCATTTGCATAAGCAAAAGCTAGAACCCAAAGCTCTTCTTTTGCTTGACAACTATCACGCCCACCCACCAGCTGCCAACCTATTCAGGTGCAATGGAAAGATCAGAGTTTCTTACCTCCCAAAGAACACTACATCCAAGATCCAGCCCCTAGATCGGGGATCATCTCCATGTTCAAGCAGAATTACAGGCATGAATTAACTCGTAGAATTGTAGATCAATCAACAATGCTGGAAGACCATCTGAAAAGCAGAAACGTTAAAGACGTTTGCCATTAAGGTGCGAAGAGCTGGGCAGCAGTCAGTTCCTCGTGTGTGGGAAAAATGCTGGGAGAAGGGTCTGGGTCCAGCCTTTTCATCACGACAAACCACCTTGGAAGATGATGAAGAGCAAGAATTCTACGGCTTCACAGATGAAGAGGTGAGTGGGGCGCAGAGGCTGTTTCAAGTTAGCAAAGAGGATTTCCACCAGTGGGACTCCGCCGATGATGAATACCCAACATATGAGCATCTGACGGACTCCGAGATCGTCTGTAACATTACTATAGCACTGGAATCACAGGAGGACAACAATGAGGAGCCTCCACCCCCAGCCCCGAAAGTGTCTGAAGCCAGTGAGTACCTCGAGGCTAGCCTACATTGGCTGGAGACACAGGATGTGGACCCCATAAAAATCCTCCAGCCCAGAACCATTTTGGATTTGGCTTGCCGCCAGTGATATACTGCGTTCAGGCAACGGACACTCGATTGCTTTTTTAAGAAATGGGATGATGATTGTAAGAAATTAAAAAGATGATTGCAAATACAGGTATTGTACATGTATTCTTTTTTTGAAAACGCTGTATTTGTGACCCTGATTTAGCATGAGCCTGCTTTTCTCGCGATCCGATTTTATTTGGACCCGAACCACTACGCTTTAACGGGGTTCCACTTGGGACCTTAGGTGAGTGAAAAATGTGAAAATTTTAAGTTTAATTGAAAAATTATCACCTTGCATAAATTATCTAATTTTATCTATAATAACTAAGAACCAATGAAATGGTGATCAACTAGTTATAGAATCAGTTAAAGTAAATGATTGAGGTATCCATTCATACTTCAATAATAGTTATTCCAACAGCTCCAGTTTGCACTGGGATTAATTACAAAAGAATGGTGTGCAACATATATTTTATCGTCTCCTATCATTGGTAACTGGTTCTCCAACCGCAAAGCCTGTATCATCCAGGACTCTCAACTCAATTTCTTCACATCTCCAATGCATTCCTAAAACCAGTCAGACAAAATTCAAACAGAGTTAAACACAACAGTCTGCAGATGCTGTGATTGTAGCAAAAACACACCAAATGCTGGAGGAACTCACCTGGTCTTTCAGCATCTACGGGAGACAAAGTTATCCACCGAGGACTGAAGAACGCGGTTTTATCGGGTTGTACTTGTAGAATCAGGTGACAATAAACTTGGCTTGACTTGAGATATATTGCCTATGTTTCAGGACTGAGCAGTTCTTCAAGGAATAAGGAAAGAATTATTGAAGAGTTATTAAAATAATGTCAGCCCTACATCTTTGTCTCCTGTGGACACTGAAATACCAGCCGAGTTCCGCCATGTTTTAAAAATTCAAACAGATTCTTCATGGAAAGCAAAATGCATTTTCTTTAAACTAACTTCACTCAATCCTGTTCACCAGGCAGTGTCCTAATGGCAAGGTTCAAAATTACTTAAAAAGGCAAGAGATGAATTTAAATTCAAAAAAGTCCCCTAATATTGTCCTGTTTAGATTTATGACCACTGATCTCTTAGAATGCATACTAATAATTTCCTCTTGATCCTTGGAAAATGGAAAACATGAAAGGAATCCAATTGAACAAATGTTATTGCAGTCCCTTCTAGATGTCAAAGCAAATAAAATAATGACAGACATTTTTTTTTAAAAATCCACCTTTTGATTCTGGAGGGAAGATTTCAATGAGACACGTTTTTTTCCTTACCTGCCTCAAGTGATACATTTCATGCTATAAGTAGTGGGGCCAAATAACTTGCCAAAAATAAAGAATATTACTCTATAGTCAGCTAAACTTAACAAGTTAATATCTCCACTGCTTTATCATGATTAACCTCAAACCATATAGGACAATGCACAGTAAGCACCTAAAATAAAATTAGGATGGAATGAGAAAGAGCTTTAAAAAGAATAAAAGATGCATTCACCAATGGCTATTAGGCATCTTATTCTCATCCATTTTAGTGATCGTGTAAAAGCTGAAAACCTCTTCAAATAAGTTTTTCATGAATAAATGTGTCTCTGGTTACATTTAAAAAAAATCATAGCACACCATTTCTTATATAAAAAGAATGCAGGCTTGACAGTTTATGTAAAGCTGAACCATCTGCATAATGCAGATGCCATTAGTCTTTTGAATTCAGAACATCAGAGAACTCTGAGGCTCCCACAGGTGCTTTTAGAACATCCTGTAATGTATTCTCTCTTGTCATGCCTGACTATGTACAAAGGGAGCAATTATTTCACATGCAGATAAACAATACTGGAGTTGTTTTGACATAGCATTGATTTAACAAGTAGCAGATATCGTAGCTTTCACCTATGTCTTTCTTCCAATTCAGCAAACCAAAGCACATCTTTGGCTCTGCTAATGGGCAACTAATTAGAGCTCCAGTGTATAGAAGAAAGGAAAACAAATTTCATCAAAAATCCTGCTCAGGATTTATGGTGATCAAGCCAGCAATGATAGCTTGGGGGCAATGTCCTGATCTCTTAATTTGTTTTACATTACTGTTCACCCTAAATTTGGACTGTCGTTTCAGCATCGAATTAGATAAAGAGCGATGCTTTGTAAACATCAGCCTTTGAAAGTGCTGCTTTCTTCTTCAAATGAAGAAATGAAACTGACATTTTGGTTTAAATCGAAATCAGGACGTTTTAATCCATAAAATAAAATGTTTCTGAGGTTAAAAGATTTTTTTTTAAACCTCCAAAATGTTCAATCCTGAACTGAGTCTTCAAATGATACATCCTGCATTCCAATTATGGCTATAAACAAGGGAATTAGTAATGAACTTCTATGTTCCAGCTGTCTTCCTTCGAAATTTTACTTAATCTCTCCTTCTTGTGTGCACCAGCTGGTGACTCTCTTTTTACCGCTTTGACCTATATTTATTGCACTATGCCCTTCCAAAATGTTCTGTGCCAGTAATGGTGGTCTCTGACCAAGCTAAATGTTTGTGCATGTTCAGTAAGGCTCATCAGAAATTTATTTATTTGAAATCTGTTGCTGTTGTCTATGGAGACCAGCAGAGGGAAAATCTAAATTCTATACTTGTCAGCCTTTGGCAAAATATTTTTGGACTTGCTCAAAGGCAACTGATAAAATGAAATTATGTGAGAAAGGAGGTGGGTTTCCTGGAATGGAAAATTGCTCAATTCATGAAATAACCTACAGCAGGACATAGGTGCCAGCAGACTTACACACGGCATTGCAGACTTACAATAAGAGTACTTTCTGTTATTTCATTTCACTACTCTAACAAGTTCCGCTAAGTAGCGATGGTAACAGATAGGAAGGTTTATGACACGACTTTATAAGTAAGCAAAATTTATAGGACTTCATTGGTACTGCATCAAGTAAAATCGTAATTCAGAACTGTCGGACATATGTTAGATTTTACAGGTAAATATCATCTTTCAAAAAACAATGCAACCCCATGATGTACGATGACCTCTGGAAGTTTCTTTTTAATCTTGGATTCACAAGATGTGAGCAATTGTGTCAATCACTTCTTATCCCTGAACTATTGGGAAGGCAGGAAAGGATCAGCCTCATTGGCAGGCCTGCACTCACAAATGGGCCACACAGATTTCTTTCCCTGAGCGACATTAGTGAGCTGGATAGGCTTTTGCAACAGTTCAGTAGCTTCTGACACAAGCTTTTTAAAAAATTTCCTGATTTACTTACTTGCCCTTAAATTCCCCACTTGCCCCAAATAGGAGTTAATCAAGAAAATCAGCAGACTCACTGATTGTAATTTACACAAGCATGCTGGAGAAACTCAGCAAGTCACACAGTGCTCTTTATGTAGCCACTTCCGGTAAGAGGAGAACCCCATCCAAGGTGAACTCCCACAGGCAGCGGGATCAGACAACATATCTTGTTGGGTACTGAAGGACTGTGAAGACCAGCTGACGGAGGTCTTTATGGACATCTTCAACACCTCATAGCAGCAGTCCATCATCCCCATGGGTTACAAGACAGCTACCAAAAATGGCGAGATGACTACCGCCCCATGGCACTGACCTCCACCATTATGAAATGCTTCGAGCATCTGGTAATGGAACACATCAAAGCATGTTTCAACTCACCTCCAGAAGAAAACTTTTCAATGATGTTGATATAACCTTGTCCCTCCACTCCATCCTGACCCACCAGAGAATGACACCTCATACAACAGGCTGTTATTCATCGATTTCAGTTCGGCATTTAATATGATCATTCTGCAGAGGCTGGTGGAGAAGCTGTCCTCACTGGGACTCAACCTCCCCCTCTGTAACTGGACCCTGGGATTCCTAACAGAATGACCACAGTCTGTCCAGGTCAGCAGCAGAATGTCAACCACCATCATGCATCACACCTCAGGGCTGTGTGCTCAGCCCACTCCTGTTTATGCTACTGACCCACAACTACAATACCAGATCCAGTTCCAACATTCAACAAGTTTGCAAATGACACAACAGTAGCTGGCCTAATTAGTGTGATGAGTCACACTACAAAGAGGTTGAAAATCTTGTGATGTGGTGCGAGAATAACAACCTGAGTCTCAACATAGACAAAGTGAGGAGATTATTTCATCTTCAGAAGGACCAGGAATGACCACTCTCCATTACACATTAATAAATCGGTAGTGGAGAGAGTAGAGAGCACCAAGTTCATCAGAGTCCACTTAACAAGTGACCTATCTTGAACACACATCTCCTCACTTGTCAGGAAGACGCAACAGTGACTTCACTTCCTTAGAAGACTGAAGCAGGCAAGACTACTGGCCACCATCATGTCAAACTTCAACAGGAGCTCTGTTGAGAAAGTCCTGGCTGGCTGCACCATGGTGTGGTACGGTTGCTGTAGAGAAGTGGATCAGAGGTCAATCAACAGGACTGTAAGAGTGGAAGAGAGGATAACTGGCACCTCCCTCCATCCCACTCTCCCAACCCCTCCACTGCCCCTATTGACACGATCTATCAAGGTCGTTGTCTGAAGAGGATGCACAAAAACGGTGAGGCTTCCTCCCAACCTGCACACAGAATCTTTCAGCTACTTCCATCAAGAAAGAGATACAGGAGTATCAGAGCCAGCACCACCAGGCTGAAAAATAGCTTCATCTTACGGGCACAGAGAAAGCTGAATGTCTAAATGAACTGCTCACACTTACCATCTGAGACTCTACTATTTATTAAGCAATATTTATTTATTTATTTGTATATGTGTGTGTGTACATATGAATACTTGTCCTGCATATGTATTGTTTGTCTGTATGTGTGTTACGCCTGGTTGTGCGCCTGCGTGTTGTGTACCAAGAACTGGAGAAAGCTGTTTCAGTGGGTTACACTTGTGCAAATCAGATAATAAATAAACTTAAACTATAATAGATATTGTGGCGGCACACATAATTGCATTATCATGCGTGGTCAATGGGGCAGCCCTGGCAAAGATGACATCATGGGTCCTTCTCTTCCAGTACAGTCCGGAAGTGCATGTACACACTTACAACAGTGCAAGTTCTGGGATACGAGGGGTGGGCTCCGGATGGCCTTAACGGCTGCAGCGCGAACTTCAAAGTAAATCAGTTGTGCTAAACGACCTCACAGCCTCCTGTCTCAGTTCTTTCAATGCGCTCATGTACAACACGCTACAAATATTACACTTATCTATTCAAATTTAAGGTATTTTAACTTTTACCTGCTATTATGCTTCTTTCAAACTTTAAGATTTTGTAAAATGATTAAAACATCTGTTAAAATAGCGATTTTTTACATTTTTTTTCTCTATTAAGACTCCTCACACTGGGCAGATTCATGAAGGTAATTGCTGAGCATTGTAACTCCACTGCCAGCCACGAAATCCAGGCCAATGTCTTCAAGGGCTCTGGAAAGTTCCCTCTGCCGTTTCTAGGTAGATAGATTTAATCAGCAAACATTGTTTTTCTATTCTAATAACAGCTTATTCCTCAGTCCCAAACAAGCAGTCTGCTCCATGCTGTTGTTCAGTCCCACGCAGAGCAAGTGCTTGATGCATTCAGAGAAAACAATACCTCATTTCTGTTTTCCCTCTAATATACCAGCTGCTGAGTGAAAGCACTGATTTCTCAAAATCCAACCATGTCACGAATCTCATTGGTGCAAATTCACTCACCACATGAAATTGTTCCAGCTGAAATCAGCTTAAAATTAAATATTGTAATACTGAAGCATTTACTTTAAAATACGGAATGGGAAAACATTTTTTTTTAAATCAAAAACATTGTTGCTTGTTAGATAAAAATTGACATTATCGGAGGATTTTCAAAGATACGTTTAAAAACTTAAGGAATAGAAGCTAAAATAGGCTAACGAGAACCTTATACCTGTTCCTCCAGTCACATAATGACTGACTTCTCACCCAAAGCCACTTTCCTTCACTAACCCTCTTTCTCCTAATGCCCTTACGATCTAAAAAAAATCTATCAATTTCTAACCTGTATCTACTCAGAGACTGAACCTTCAAGGCTCTCTTAAATGATGAATTCCAAGGATTCCTCTCCTATGTCAAAAACTTCCCTCATCTCAGATCTGAATGGCTGAACTATTATTTTGAGATAATGACACACGGTTCTAGACTCTGCCCTCAGGGGAAACCTATCTTAATCTCTGGAGAGCTGTCTAAACTCTGGAACATTTAATTGAATTGCCCAACCTCTCCTTATGGGACAATCCCACCATCCCAGGAATCAATCTACTTTATTGCACCCCTTTATCACAAGGCAGGAAAACCAAACTATATTCCCTGTGGAGTTTTGCACATGTAATTGGAGCAAGACGTCTCAAGTCTTGTGATTCTGAGTCAACATACTGCTGTATTAATAATTGCTAAGATTCTGTGATTGACAATACATACAAACTAAAAGGTATTTCTGCAAGTCCAAAAAATTAATCTGCACAAAGAAATAGCAATTAGGTGCTGTAATCAAATTGATACTCAATTATTTTGCAACAGAATTATTTAAGACAGTCATTAAATAACAAGGTTAGTATCTTCAATTTGGTGTTCCCTGTGATGGTTAAAAAAATCTAAGTGATATGGAATGTTTTAAAGATGTAATTGAGACACCGCAGTGATCCCAAGCTTTCCTGACTGATGTTGGAATGAGACCAGCTTCTAGGAGCATGCATATGCAGCTCACTTGTGTAATGAAAGCTTTTCTATGACATAAACTAAAATGCGGCCCCAAATAAAATTGCTGCTAAGAGTACATGCCTAATTAAGTTGTATTCTACATATCTGTTTCTTCAAGGTTTCGGCTGTCACAAGATGAAAGCATCAAAGCTACTGCACAGAATTCCTTGTTTTAACCAAACAATGATGGATTCTTATTATTATTTTGTTTATTCAATTCAAAATGCAGCCCACACACAAAAAAAATCACAAGCTACCTTTAACTCGTGCTGGGAAGGGTTTGCAGTCGTCATTTTATACAGGTGCTCAATGAATCATTCCTCAAAACAGGCTCCTTGTGTGTAATGTGACTTACACATCCATATAATTCTGGTTTAAAATTTCACAAGGCAAAACTCCCACAGAAACAGGAGTTGAGTACAAATCGGGCCGAAACCTACCAATGGTGTTGTATTCAGGGGCACATTGTGAGTGTGAACTTGAGGAGTTGGTCCCATCCAAAGAGCTTGTCACATTAAATGTCACTCTCATCCAAAGGAACTACAGTCCTGGTTTTTAAGTACCGTAAAAGAAAATCCAAAGAGTTGTGAAATTGACAGTGGGTCAAAATCAATGATGGCTCATGGATAATCAGGGTGGATGCGAGAAGATGGCCTTGTCTGTCACATGCACATCATCAATATGAATATAGGGTTAATAAGTACATCAGTCATTTAATTTAGTCACCAGCTCAGATTGTGGCACAACATTCACTTTAGGGTTGTGGTTTTCAAACTTTTTTGATCCACTCATGTACCTTAAGTAATCCCTATGCCATAGGTGCTCTGCGATTAGTAAGGGATTACTTAAGGTGCTATGTGAGTGGGAAAGGTTGAGAACCATTGCTCTAGACCCAATTGTTTCTGAAATATTTTGCTTGAGAAAAATTGTCATTGGTCCAGTTCCTTTGGAGTTATGAAACAGTGCACATAACGAGCCAATGAGGGTCGATTAAAACAGTGGTTTTCAAACTATTTCTTTCCACTCACATTTCACTTTAAGTAATCCCTTACTAATCACAGAGCACCTGTGGCATGGGGAATACTTAAGGTGGTTTGTGAAAGGAAAGAAAAGGTTGAAATCCACTGCTTTAGAGGAAAGCATGGACATGTGGTCTGCATGTGGTGAGATACCAGATAACGAGTACTCTGGAGCCTGTTATGAAAAAGAGTTAAATGGAGGGTGTGGCCACTAGATAGTTACACCACCAAGGTTGGGCTAGATTACAGATGCAGGCCCGTAGTGCATCCATGACTGAGCAGTGGAAAACTTTCTCAAATGAGGACCATGGGAGAAGTCCACACCAGCTTAGCTCGGGAGCTTGCACGCAGTTTGGAATTGATTATTTCCAAACATGGAGCTCCTGTAACCCACTCCCACCATGATAAACCAGCTGGTGGACAGTATCATGGTTCCCAATGTAGCATGAGCAGCTTCCTTGACATCATATGATCTTTATTTGTACCACTCTTAGTTTATTCATAGTTTATTTTGAAATTAAATATTTTCCTTTGATCTTTGTACAATTACATACCAAACTGTGTCGTAGCAACATATTTTTCAGGATGTTTGTAGAGAGAAGCAGCTTTTTCAATATATATATATATATTTAAACAATTGCTGATATATGTGAAATGGCAAAATGCCCATTCCTCCTCAAAAACATACAAAAAGAGAGATAGCAGGTTTCTAAAAAACACACCACGAATGTGCCAGCTGTCCCAGTAAAGTAAGTGTCCCCCATTGATTTAATAAAAATGAATTGCTGTGAGAATGAAGCCAACTCTGACTCTGGGCTGAACTTCTCATTATTTATCCATAAGTGCCAATGGAAATGCTTCAAACACAGTGTCCATAAGAAGCCAGGAGTGAGAAATCTGTCTGTGCCCCACACAAGCCTGGTGCCTGTTTACTCGCATTAAAAAAAAACCTTCACTAATGCTGAAGACACAAATTGAACTCATTAATGGGTCAGACACAGATCTGCTGCATCAACACCTTTCTGCTTTTTGCCTAGATCTTGAAGAAGAGCTCAGGCCTGAAACACTGGTAATATATCTTTACCACCTGCGAAGGCTGTGAGACTGGCTGAGTTCCTCCAGCATTTCTGTGTTTTGTCAGTTCTGCTGCTGGCATCGGTAAGGAGCTGCTCAATTTCCTGCCAGACAAATCTCAAGCAGACAGATCCAAACTTTATATCCTTCTCCACAGTGGGCAACCTTTTCAATCCTGCACCCCACTCCTGTGCTGACATGTCTGTCCATGGCTTCAAAGTAATGCCCCACAAGACCAGCTGTAATTTGGAGAGGCAATACCTAATTTTCCATCTTGGCCTTCTCCGGCCGGATGGCATTGACATTAATTTCTCTGGTTTTTGCTAGTCTTCTCCTTCCTCTAGCTTCTCTATCCCTCTTGTCTTCTTTCCTGCAGCTCTCCACCCTCTTCCCTCTCCATTCACAGAGCTATTACCGTCCCCTTGTTTGCTGGTGTTCCCTCCCTCTCTTATCCATCTATTATGCCCTGCTTGTGGAACTGTGCCTCCTCCCCATTTTGTTCGGCTGCCTGTCCATATTTTATCCATACCTTGATGAAAGGCTCAAGCCTGAAACGTTGTTTATGATTCTTTATCTTTGCTATATAAAGTACAGCCATACATTGACTTCAGGTTATGTTCTGGAAGTGGGAATACAAATCATTTGGGCGTGTCAAACATTATAGGTGAAAAGTACTCTACAACATAAGATACCATTATACACAAACATTTACTTAAACCTCTATATTGTACATGTCTAAATACTACAGGTTCATAAAATGAAAATGCAGTACAGTACCTATGAAAATGTACATACACAGGCAATACAGGTTGAATCCCCCTTATCTGAAATGCTTGAGACCAAATGTTTTTTTCGGTTTTTGGGGTTTTTTCGGATTTTAGAACAATGGAACTAAGCAGGACAGTAGCATCTGCAGAATACCTGTATCAGAGGTTAAACAACAACAACGAACAATGGCAGGATTTTTGAGCACCGACATGATGCCACAAGTGGAAAATTCACATGAAATAATGTTTAGTACTTACCAAAAAAAATCTCTACTTACAGAAGAAAACCACCACGCCACCGCTGGTCCTGACACCTCCCCACTGCCACTGCTGATCCCCAACACCTCCCCACCACATCCACCAGTCCCCGACTACAGTCCCTGCTCCTGCCTGGGAGCCTGGGGCAACTTCTTTGAATGTGCATGGCACCACACCCATGTTGAGAATGGAGTCACCGTCGCCCCCTGCAGCTGATGCTGAAGACTTGGACCCAGCTCTGTTTGGCATCTTCCCGGCCAGAAGCAAAGATTTTAGCTTTGTTTAAATTGTTATTGTAATCACTTGCTTTGTCCCACAGAGTTCTGTTGTCTCTAAACTGGCGCCAACTGAGCATCAGAACCCCACATGGGTGTCAGGTGTTGAACTGTTTTGCACTTATGATGTCATGTCGATCCAATTTTTTCCCTGTTTTTGGGTCATTTTGGTTTTCGGATCTTCGGATAAGGGGTATTCAACCTGTAATAAGACTGTATGTATACCGCACTGGCCATAACTGGTGCTGAAGTGTTGTATGATGTGAAGGCCGCTGCAGAGTCCGCTAACCGCCCATCAATGTCAGTCCCAGCATAAATTTAAAAATTTTTGTTAAAGCCTTATGGTGACCTTTGCAATCAGACATTACTCGAGATATGGCTGTACTACTATTTGACCTGCTCAGTTTCTCCATCACTGGGTTTTTACTTCATCATCATTCTCGTGCTTTATTTCTTCCTTCTCCACATTTCCTCACAGCTCTAACTCTTGAAATAGTCTTCAATAGATCACACCAGCACTACAAGCAGCTCTCCTTCAACTATGGAAAGTGCTCACAATGAACAAGTCCTTGAACATGACCTGTAGTTTTAGAAGGCATTGCTGAACCTCAAAGAGCAAACAAACACATTGTGTTCTCTAGCATTTAGAAGAATGCAAAATATAATTTAACACTATGTGTTCAGCCCACTCCTGTTCATGCTACTGACCAATAACTGCAATGCCAGATCCAGCTCCAACAGTCATTAAGTTTGCAGACGACACGACAGTAATTGGCCTCATCAGCAACAATGAGTTGAAAAATAAAGAAAAATGGTGCAAGACTAACAGCCCGAGTCTCAATGTGAAGAAGACAAAGGCGACGAGAGTGGCATAGTTAGTGTAGCGGTTAATGCCACACTGGTTATAGTGCCAATGACCTGGGTTTGAATCCGGCGATGTCTGTAAGGAGTTTGTATATTCTACTCTTGTTTGGGTGGGCCTCCTCTGGGTGCTCCTTCCACCCTTCAAAAATGTACGGGGGTTGAAAGTTAATTGGGTGCAATTGGGCGCCACCGGGTCTTGGGCCAGAAGGGCCGGCTATTGTGCTGTTATGTCTAGATTATTTTAAAAACATGATTGTTGACTTCACGAGGACCAGGGACAACCACCCTCCACTCCACATTAATGTGAGAGTGGAGAGGACCAAGTTCCTGGAGTCCACTTAATGAGTGACCTATCCTGGACATAATATCTCCTCACTTATAAGGAAGGCGCAACTGCGCTTCCTTGGCAGGCCGAGGTGGACAAGGCTACCGGCCACCCATTATAGGAGCATCCTAGCCAGCTGCATCACAATGTGGTACGGTTGCTGTAGAGCATCAGATCAGAGGTCAATCCACTGGACCACAAAAGCAGCAGAGAGGATCACTTGAATTGCCCTCCCAACCTAATTGATGTAATGTACTGGGACTGTTGTTTGAAGTAGGCTGAAAAAAAAATCAGGGAGGAACCCTATCACCCCAGATCAGTATCTTGCAGCTACTCCCATCAAGGAAAAGGTACAGAAGTGTCAGAGCCAGAACCACCAGGCTGAGGAACAGCTTCTCCCCATGGGCAGTGAGAAGGTTGAATGACTGCTAAAGCAACTCTCCATGATCCCACTATTAAGTAAGAATATTTATTTTAAATATGTACTATGTATATGTATCATTTGTCTGTATGTGTGTGTTTGCACTGTGGACTGGAGAACACTGCTTTGTTGGGTTGCACTGATACAATTGAATGACAAAACAATCTTGAACTTAAACTCTTCAGGATTTGACTGACTATATGAAGTAATACCAAGTCAGATCTATTTGCTTGATTTTTGCTCGTGATCGGCCCACATCTCTCTGAACCTTTCCTATCCATACACATTCCAAATGTCTTTGGAATATTGACGATCTAACAACTTTTGATTATGTAACAAATAGATGCCTGATTCACAGATATGAAAGTGCTGTCGAATTTACTACACCTGAGGCAATGGTCTGAGATGTAAGATTACAGTTGCTGGTCTACATCATCTTTAGAAGAAGGTAATGCCATTTACTTACTCCAGATGAACTCCTTGAAGGGAAAATACCAAAAAAAAACAACTTATTTGAAATCCTAAAAACAAAGCACTTTGCTTCAGAGGAAATCTTGAAATATTAAGTGCCACCTTTATATGAATTAATTGTTGCTGTTTAGTGAATAGGTTGTTAAAGCCTCTGATCATAAATTATCATAAATTAGCAGTTTTAACTTTCCAGAGGTTTATTAGAAAATGTTATGTGACTGAGCTTTCAGCCCACTAATTTCTACTTGGAGCTTAAAAAGCTTAATTTTAATTTCATCATACAGCATGTTAACAGGCCCTTTTGACCCACGAGCCCTTTCCGCCCAATTTACCTACAGCCCCAGTACACTTTGAATGGTGGGAGGAAACCAGAGCCCTTGGGGAAAAGCCATGCAGACACAAGAAGAGCATATAAACTCCTTACAAACAGCACAGTCCCGATCGCTGGCGCTATAACAGCAGTGCAATAACCACTAGGCTAGTTGTTTTTACAAAAATGGAGAACTAACACAGTGGGTGAGTCACAGCTTAAGACAGAAAAGGCAGGTGACCAATTTGAGTGCGTGCTGATGTAGCATTCGTACCATTCAACATTAAGCTCTGTTCTATTCATAAATTAATAAGAAAATCTGAATGATACTCAGGAACTGCAATTGCTGAAATAGAATAATTACTTGGAGCTTGGTGCATGTTGAAAGAGTTTTATAAAAAATGACAACTTTACAAGCACAAATGTTTTATAATATAAATCTATTGAAATAAAGGTGAGTTTCTGCTGGTTACATCTGTGCAGCTGTGATGCTGAAACTATGCAAAAGTTCAGAAAACTTTAAACCCAAAGCCATGTAAATTCATCACTCCTGTGACCTTCAGATTTCATTTATTGTCAGAGTATCACAATCGTGGCTCATCCCTTCACGAGTGAAGATGAACACGGTGCCTTGTAGCTCTTCAGCCCTCACAGAACTTTTTGTAGTCGTTGGCACATTGTGATGTGCCGCTGCGAATCATGAATGCCATGCAGTGCAATTTATTTGCAAGGCCCTCCTAGTCAGTATGGAGATCGTGCTTGATTATGTCTTTGTAGCGAAGACATGGGCAGCCAACAGGACATGGAGCATCTGGTAGCCACCGTAGAGGAAATCTTTGGGCAATCGGCCATCCTCCATTCGGACAATGTGGCCAGCCCACCGCAGGCAGCGAGCGCAGATGATTGAGTAGAGGTCCGTACGTCCAGTCTTCTCCAGGACTTGGACGTTTGTGACTCTGTCACACCATGAGTAGCCTAGGATGGACCTGAGGCAGCGGAAATAGAATGCGTTAAGATAGTGCTCTTGCTTTTTGTATGTGATCCAGGATTCACAGCCATAGAGAAGAGTACTCAGCATGCAGACCTCGTCGACTCTGACCTTTAACTTGGTGGAGAGGTGGCAGTTATTCCACACGCGGGCACGGAGGTGTCCGAAGGTAGTGGATGCTTTTCCCAGGCATGTGTCCAGTTCTGCCTCAAGTGAGTTCATTGTTGTCATAGTGGAGCTCAAGTCGCAGAATTTCTCGATGTTGGCGAGCACTGACCCATTGATGGTAATTGATGGACCGTCATGGGTTTGTTGGCTAAAGACGACCGTCTTGTCCAGGCTGATTTTCAGACCAAATTCAGTGCAGGCAGATGCAAATGCATCGCACAATGCTTGCAGCTCTGGCTGGGAGTGAGTCACGAAGGCACATTGTCAGAGCACATGCATGACATCACATACAACCCTGAGATTCTTTTTCCTGTGGGCCAGACAGAATGACCATTTATTGCTAGTGCAAAAACTGTACACAATATACACATGTAAACAAAGAACTGCAAACAAATGACAAATGTAAACAAACTGACTGTGAAATACAAAGAGAATTTAAAAAAATCAATAAAGTATACAAGTAGGAGTCCTTACATGTAGTTAAATAACTCTTCCATAACTGTGACCTGAACAAACAACTGCAGGGCATGAAAGTATTCGGCATTCAGCGGAGGCGTTCTCATGGGTCTGAAAGGATATATCCAATCCCACCAGCACCACTCTGTAAAAAACATTATGACAGGATGCTAATGTTTGAAGAGCTTTCCATTTGTCTTTTAAAAAGTGGAATCTGTAGCTATGGCAGTAGAGAGGTGGGTGGGGGAGGGGGGGGCAGGAAAGCACCTACTACTATTCATCTCCTATTCATCTCTTTTACATAAATGAGGTTTTGTTCCACTGACTCTCACAAGATTGTCAACATTGATAGCTCACAAGCCTCAGCCCCACAATTTTTTTTTAAGTAAACAGATCAATATGGAGCAACCGAGATTATACATGGGTCATGGCCAGTGATGAGGGTGGAAGGTTACAGGGGAAGGATTGGTGGTGTGAATAGAATAGAAAACTGGGATAAAAATGATGACATCCAGCAAAGCACAAATGCATGACACCCACCATATTTGGCGTTAGTTATAGCAATTCAATATTTAAATATATATTCTGCATGTCTGACTAATCACTAAAAGAATAAATTAAAATGAACAGACTACTAAAAGTGTTTGACAAATGTTTTCTGAGTTTGTCACAAAGTGTGAGGATATTGAAATGAATCAGTCATGTCTTATAATATCACCAGATGGAAATAAAAACATGCAATGGTTTTATTAGAATATGATTTCAGGCAACTTGTTAATTGTCTTTAACAACAATATTTTCCTGGACTTGGTGTTATGAATTCTATGTTACCAGATTACTTAAATAGTGCTCCAGTTTTCCGCTAAATGGACACAACATGGCTTTGTCAGGAACACAATGGCTTAGAAATTGTTGAGTATGTCACTAGCTAAACTGAAAACACAAAGGGATTCTGTATTTGTTTAATTAGTCAAAATGTCTTTTTCTCCCAATTCCTGTACTAAAATTCAATAGCAAATAGACCAAGGATTTTGTGCAAAAGGACTGGACCAAATGCAGATCATGGATGTCCAAATTAAATTCATTCCATGTCAAAATGAGCTCTACAACCGTCAACATCACTGTGTACATCCAGTGTCCTCCATGCACTACAATGACAGTACAGAGATTCTGGAATAAACACTGCAAACAGATAGATCCATGCACCAAGGACAAACAGGTTTTTGATGAATTTCAGTTGTGTGCCACACAAAACATTGCAATGAGCAGCTGAATTTCAAGGCCTGTTATCACAAAACCTTCAATAAAGGTACCATTCAATCTAACCAGAGTGACTCTATTTGATGAGTCAAATGACTTTTCGGTTGTACTGGCTCAGCCATAGATTTGGAGGTGCATATGACTCAGAGCAAACCCTTTATTCTGTGAACAAGTTACTGAGAAAATAATAGTCTGATTATAAAGAAGATGAAAAGAAACTACAACAAATAATCTCAGAGTGATTTCTGGTAGGAAATAAGCATTTCTAATCTTTTTGTCTCTAGCTTTAACTTTGTGATTAACAAACAATATAACAGATGACCGGGATCCCTCAAATCAGTAGCCTTTCGTAAATACTATCCATAGTCTTAGCACAATTACAAATTGGAAAGCAATTTTTATGTATTTATGTACACGACAATAAACGACAAACTATTTCACCTTCCATTCCAAAATTAACTGATAGTTGGTGTATACAGTATAAGGATTCCTTCGATACTCAATCTGGCTTGCATGTACTTTCAGTTGATTGTCTAGATCAGGGGTGTCAAACTCAAATTCACGGAGGGCCAAAATTAAAAACTTGGACTAAGTCGAGGGCCGAACTAAATATTTATTGAAAATTTTCAACAACATCTGCATGTTTTCTCTTCTTTCAACATATGTAATGTGAAACTTTTTCTTATTAAAATAAATGTTTAATAATAGTTTTGGATAAACTCTTTCCAGAAGCATTAACAAATGAGAAATAAAATATTCAATAAATAATATTTCTCTATAGAGGATTTGTCAAATGTTGCTAGTGTGCTGTCGAATAGTAAAATCTGAGGGCTATTGAGAATGTGGGAGAATAACATGATTCCTGAAACAATCAAATGGGTGACTGATTGTGGGCATGAACTCTAGCAGGGTTATTTGCCATGCCCTTTTTCCATTGGTACAGATATCCTTTGATTTACACACTTTTCAAGTTTTATGCCTAATGAGCTTGTATCCAGGTGCAGGACCATTTTTAACCAGGAATATATTTATCACTGTGACATGAAACTATTGGAAGATCGTTTTATCCCGAGATTAAAGTTTATAATACTTACTCAGGCCTGTGTGCGGGAGGGCGGGGTTTGCGGGCGATCGGGTTGGACAACGACAGTGCAGGGGCATCGGCTCTCGCTGCAGGGCGGCATCTTGGTGGATCAGCGGCCCCGTCACCGTGAGTCGCGGGTCGGCCTGCGGCAGGGAGGGGGAGTGGGCAACGGTCCTGGAGAGGTCAGGCCCGAGGCCTCCGGTTCCGGGCACTGGGAAGCGGCCTTGTCTTCCCCTGACACCGGCCAGGCCCCAAAACCAGAGTCCACGGTGAGACCCTGCAACGTAAACAGAGGAGGTGGGGGCGATTAGCGGGCTGATGCCAATGCATTCTGGGATTTGTTGTATTACTGTGCATGCGCTATACTGGCACGGCAGCCAGCGGGCCACCTCTAATACATTTTTGAAATAATCTTGCGGGACAGATATAATTATATCGCGGGCCAAATTTGGCCCGCGGGCCAGAGTTTGACATGTGTGGTCTAGATAGTCTCTCCAAACAAAAACAGAAACTGCCAGATGTACTCAGCATGCAAGATATCAGATGTGGAGAGGGAAAGAGAGTCAATATTTCAAGTCAATTATCTTTCATGCAACAAAATGTTATTTACTGCGTCTACAATTTTTTTTTCCAACATCTCTGACTGCAGCTCATTGCTGTTGACACCAACAGTCTTGATTTCTGTACCTCCTCTCTTTTTTTCTCATTGCCCCTCGTTGTGAGAGAATGCTCATATGTAAGTTTTGTTCAGGATTAGACACCTGGAGACTGCATTCCTTGTACATTAATTATTGGACGTACCATATAGACTGTTACCAAATCACAGAGCAAATGATTGTTAATTTTTGAGGAAAAAAACTGGTCTTATCCTAGTTATGGGCCAGGTTTTCCAATTCACTATTCCTTTGCTTAGTAGTAAATGGTCCCCATGCAGATTCCAGAATTGTTTTCCTCTGTTCAACCATTTGTATCCAGAAGGATATTTTTTAAATTCTCTCTGCATTGTATAGTCAGTTTGATTACATTCATTATCTGCTTATAGTTTTTTAATTGTCTACATTGTGTGCAGTTTATTTTTTTCACTTCCAATTACAGGTGATCCTGCTGAACCCGCAGGAAAAAGGAATCTCATGGTTATGTGTGATGTCATGTATATACGGACAATAAATCTGAGATTTCACATCATCCAAGCAAGTGCTCACTGCTGATTAGTTGCATGTCAATTACAGTATATACATTAGACTGATACCTCATTTAACATTATGGTCTCCTGAAGTGATCAGGAGAGGGGATAACTTTAAATGAATGGAGAGGGAAGGAAGTGGAGAGCAGGAGGTAAGGAGACAGAAGGATAGGGAAGAGACGGAGATGGGGAGTGGCCCCATCGAAACCAGAGAAGTCCATCTTAATACCATCTGGTTGGAGAGTACCCAGACAGAATATTGGGTATTGATTCTTCAATTTATGGGTGCCATTGGTTTGGCAGTGCACGAGACCATGGACAGATATGTCGGAATTGAAGAGGGGCTCAGAACTGAAATGGTTGGAGATCCCACTACTGGTGCAGACAGAGAGAAGGTGTTCAGCGAAGTGATCTCCCAGTCTGCGTCCAGTCTTTCCAATGTAGAGAAGGCCGCAATGGGAGCAGCGGATACAGTAGATGAACCCCATCATATTCATAAGGGAAGTGTCGCTTCACTTGGAAGAACTGCTTGGGGCCCCAAATGGTGGTGAGGAAAGAGGTGTGAGTGTAGGTGTTGCACTTAGGTACCAAAGAGGTGATTAGTGGGAAGGGATGAGTCAAGGAGGGAGTGGCACTATAGAAGGCAGAGAGGGGAAAATATGTCTGGTAGTGGGATCACGTTGTAGGTGACAGAAATTGCAGATGTTGATGCAGAGGCTGATGAGGACAAGGGGAATTTTGCCCATGTTGTGTCTAGGAGCAGAAGGGACCAGGGCTTTAATATTGTCAATATACAAAACCCCAAAATGAATCATATAGAGACAGGTTCTTTCAGAATGATTTCATGCATTTGCGATAATCCAGAATTCCTCGCATCAATCCAACAAAAAAACAGTGCCACGTCATTGAACCTCAGCTTAATGCAATGTGGAGCAGAACTAACATCTACTTCTGGATGTTAGTGTCCATTAACAAACTTAATCTCTGACTCCTCAGTGGGATTCTTGATAATCTTTGCATAATTTAAAAAAAATCGAATACAAAATTACTTGATTGATTTTCAAGATTTCCCTCACACTAGTCTAAAACACAATATTTTATTAACGGACAGAACAGTGCTTTACTAAACGAAAAGGATTATCACCACTCTCTCAGCTTTCTAGCCTCGGCATCATTCCAGGATGCTGATGAACTCTCCCGTTACAGAGATTTATTGCATGCTGTGCATTAGAACCAGATGGTCCTTGCATATTCCAGCTAGGTCTGAGTTACTTGGGAAGTCAGCAATGACGATGGCCGAATGATCACTGATTCAAATCTGGGCCCAAACTACCTCAATGCATCCAAAGGCAACTCGGCCTCGAAGGGTCATAGTTGCTCTAGTGGCAAGCATGGATCGTAACAAAATTTCCTCAGAATGGACAGAATCGCCAGCTCGTTATCACAGAGCAGAAGCTGAAATGGTATAGCCATGTTCACAATTGTGGCAACAAGAATCCTGCAGCATCTAACTCAGCTCCATTGATGGCTGTCCACCATCCACAAGGAGTGTGATAAAATATTCTCGCTTTCCTGGATGAGTGGAACCTCAGCAATACTCTCGAAGCTTGCCATCATGAGGGGACATAGCAGCCTACTCGATGCGCACGTGATTTGCCACCATTCACAACCAGAGCATCACAGCAGCAGACTTGACCATTTACAGAATGATTTGCAGCAACTCAGCAAGACTCCTCAGACAGCACCTTCCAAAACCACAACCAGCTAGAAGGACCAAGAGCAACCAAGTCATGGAAACACCGCCACTTGGAAGTTGTCCTGTATAATCGTTGCTGCAAAGAAATGGATCAGAGGACAATCCACAGGACCATAAGAATTTCCCTCCCCATCCCCCCCCACCCCATCAGCATGATCTACCAGAATCTTTATCCAAGGAGGGTGCGCAAAAACTTCCACTCCGCGCACCGCATCTTTAAGCTGTTCCCATTAGAAAAGAGATACAAGAGTATCAGAGCCAGTGCCGCCAGGCTGAGAAACAACAAGTTTCCACGGGCAGTGAGAATGTTGAAAGACCAAAGGAACTGCTCACACTAACCATCTGAGACTCTCATAGTCAAGAAACAATATTTATTTATTTGTACATTTGAATACTTGTCCTCCCTATGTACGGTTTCTCCACGTGTGTGTTACTTCTGGTTGCGTGTCTGCATGTTTTTGCACCGAGGATTGGTGATCGCCGTTTCATCGGGTTGTACTTGTGCAATCTGATGACTATAAACTTGTCTTGACATGAATTAACCCCCCCCCCCCCCCCCCACCAACTGCCTTAACAGTATTGTGGATGGTATACCCACACTTGAAGGACTGCAGTGATTCAAGAAGGCAACCCACCATCACCTGCTCAAAAGTGACTCAGGATGCACAAGTAAATGTTGGTTCAACCTGTGCAGCCCTCATCCCTTGAATGAATAAAAAATTATCAGATAATTCAGGGAAAGTACATAAATCTATTTCCAGAAGTCAACAATTAACCGAAAAATAATATCAGGTGATAACATTGAAAATAATAAATTGATGCACTGATGAGATTCATAAGGTTCTCCATTTTCAAAAAGCTAGATCATTTGGATAGATAGATATTGGTTGTAAAACAAATGTTAGCAAGTCAGCAGACTATTACATTTTTTTCTGACAGAGAAATAAAGGTTGGAAAAAATATGAAGCAGGGTTATGGTTCATTATTTTGTGCTTTACAGTCACCCAAAAGGAAGACTTCAAAAATGTTGTGTGTGATTGGAAGCAAACTGATTTTCAATTAATTGAGCCTCAAAAAACCAGAGACATTTTGTAACAAGAGCCAAAATACCCTCATTTATACATATTGTTCAATGATCAAAGCTGCCAAAACGATGATCTTCATTTTCTGCTACCCTGCCAGCTCTCCTTCCTTTTTAAACTGCCACTAATCCACACAACTGAATAACCATGATGAGCCCGTTTTTATTTTTAAGACTTAGTTAAAGGAATCAACGGCAGAGATATAATTAACAGTTTTTCAAAAGTCTGGAAGGGAACATATTTTAACAAGAATCAAATTGAGGAAGAGATCTTACAGTCGACAATTAACTCAAACACCTTCATTTTAGTGTCTCAACACATCTTAACTGAGTAATCTTCATCATCTGGAACAAAAAATGTCAGTGATTTCCAGGGTCATCTGTTACTGTTTTTTAAAAGAAATTATAATTTTAATAATGTTGTAATATACAGAAAACATTTCATATTTAAACAACAGGAGGCCTAAAAGTGACCTTGGAGATGCTGGGATTGAAGCACCTAGTGATCAGTACCGAGATATTTTCTTTCCATTAATATATATTTATTACAGATTTTCAAATCACCCAATTGTGTCTCAATATCCTTATCGCCAATGATCCTTCAAAGTTGCCCCAATTTTTATTCAATTGTTGTCATGCATTTCTCCAAAGTCTACAAATCTGCTATTCAGCACCTCACCCTGCCCCCTTCCTCTAACTGGAATGTCACTCTTTAAATGTCTGAGTGGACCAAGATAGGACTTGGCTCTCATCCTTAGTCACCTTACTTCTGAAATTCAGCTTTATCACAGTCAAAGGAACTAAATTGCACTAGCAGACTGTTCAAAGCACATCAAGTGCTATATTATGCATCTAACAGATCCAAGAACAAATTTGTACCTCATTCTTTCAAAACAAATAGTCAATTTCTTCCTTTGCAAAGCTAGAGAAATTTTATTTGAATTGCATTCAAGTTTAAAAATATATTTACAAAATTATGAATGAAACCATGAGATCACTAAATATGGCTGGATTTAAACATAGATCCTAAGACTAAATATTACATGGAACATAGCACAGGGAGAGTCCACCCAGCTTAGCAGAAGCATAAAAAGGGAAATAATAAACCACCAAGCTGTTCTCCTTTGCTTCTGACTTCTGACTGAAAATAATTACAAACACCAGCTTGGGTACTAAAATCTATAAAATTTTACAATGTTTTAAAATAACAGTGGTACAGAATCTTTAAATTTACACTTTGTCCAGGCAAATGGCTGAGTGCCTCAGATTGTGATAGAAATGGCCCAACCTCAAGAAAAGAACATACAAATATATTCAGATAATTTCTTCCAACAGCTGATCGCAGAAAACCCACCAATAACTGGAAGATAGCAGCCTGAAGTTTCACACCTGTAAGGTAAAACATCATGAGATGGGAATGTGTAGGGAGTTACCCTGTACAGGGCAGTAACAAGAAGGGGAGGTGTCCTTGTACTCCTGTTAGGTAAATCATCATGAGATGGGAATGTACAGGGCTGTAACAAGATGTGAATGCATCCTTGTACTTACAAGATAAGAGAGACATTGATGGATTGAGAGGCAGGAAGCTAGCAGGGAAAGGATAGCAACAGTTTTAGTCATTGGACAAGTAATGATATGATGATGTTCTAAGCACATATCCAAGGGTATAAAAAATCACCATTTTGCTGATAACGGCAGAATGCATTCTCCGACTAACATGGTTGGTCGCAAGTGTTACAATCCGGTAATAAAGAACAAAGAACCCTGATTTCGACTCAGCCTGGTGTTTGTCTCACTCATTCATGAACAAAGCAGACCTAACACACCGCACCAGAAAGGAATGATGAAGATACACAGAGAATCCACAAGAAAGTCAAGTGCAGGAAAACAAGTGAGGAACAGAAGTGCATTGCACAACAAATACTCCAGTGAGTCACAATTTATCTTTAAATTTGAATGTTGTCAACATAGAATACTTCTTGCTTTACAAGAGCATTTTCAAAAAGTCATTTAACTGAGAAAACAATTTTCCTCCAAAAATGTGTGTCTAGCTGCTACTTTTTCAATAAATCTATCACTTTCTTGATGCTGTAACTGGGTTATCAAAGTATTGGGCATGCACATAGTCAGACTAGCAATCTAAAGATTACTGAGGCATTGCTGATCTAGTTCACAAAAAAAGACAATAATCAACAAAAGATTTATGTGCTTTTATACTTTCCCATCTTTTCTTATAATACCTGCCACAACAATTTTACAAAGTAATTTTTTTTTTAGAGTCTGTCACATAATTGTAACCACTCTGTGTTTCAAGAAATATAATAACTGCATTAAGCAACTAAAGCTGGAAAGAATTTTTTTAAAGTATTGTCCATGACATTATCAGAAAGATAATCAAGGCAATCTGCATTACATAAACTAAAATAGTCATGGTCCATGAAGTAATTATTTCAAGAGATTAGTAGATTTTTTTGAATGACAATGTTAATTGAGATTATAGCATTAAAAAGTTTGCTTTGGTTTGTATTTGAAAGATGATAGGTGAGAGCAGTCAGGAAAACATTAAATGAACACGTCAGGGTGCAACTAAAACATGGACAAAGGTTTCAACATCTGAGGTGGGATGCAGCTTGGCTTCATAAAGATGAAAATTGACAAGTTTGGAATGACTGGATGTGCTCTCAGAAGCTCAGTGCTGGGATCAAATTCACACTTGTAGTGCACTGTCTATTCACAGATTAAATTGATTACTGTCCTGTTCCTGACAGCTTAGAGACACACAGGCTATTTTCTGGATTGCATGTAAATTTGAGGAAATGTGGCTAATTCTTTAATTGAGAGTTTGTTGTGCCTGCCATACTTACACTGTTGTAGGATCGATAAATGGCTTGGAGGAAAATGATTTTGTCCCACATCCTTGGCTCATACCTCCTATGCAAGGCTCTAGTCAAACTGAAGAGTTATTACTGCTACACATCTCACTCAATGTTCAGCTTTACAAATATTTTCCATTATCCACAGTTCAGAAGAAAAGCTGTTGGAAAAAATGATTTACTTCTCTTTATAACTATTTCTAAAGATACTAAAGAATGCTCTATACTTGTCACCATAAATTCAGTTCCTATGATTCTAAAGAATGCTCTGTTCTCATCCTGTGTGTGTGGTTCAAAGTCAGTGAAGAAGCTTTAACTCATGCAGCATTCAATGCACTGTCACATCACCAGCCCCATTAAACAACCCAAACAGTCACCACAATCTGTCAGCAATGCAATGTTGAAAGCTGAGCTGTCGTCGATGAACAGTAGCCTGATGAGCACATTGCTGTAGTTTAGGTGATCCAGAGGTGAGTGGAGAGCCAGTGAGATTGCATCCACTGTGGAGCGATTGTGATGGTAGGCAAATTGCAGTGGGTCGGATCTTTACTTAGGTAAGAATTCATTCTGGCCTTCCAAAGCATTTCATCATAGTATGAGAGTAGTATTGCAAGCACTTTATCACACATGAGTGCTACTGGGCGATAGTCAATGAGGCAGTTCACTCTGATCTTCTTGGGCACCAGGACAATTGATGGCCTTTTGAAGTAAGTGGAAACCAGTGTCTGCAACAATGAGAGATTGTCACAGATTTTCAGTATTCTGCAAGGTCCGAATGTCTTGCAAGGGTTCACCCTCTTGAAGACATAAACTAGTTACCTTATCTATCCCCTTAAATTATAAACCTCAAAAAAGTTGACCCCTCAATATGCTTCAGTGAGAACATACCCTGCCTATCAAATCTCTCTGTGACTAATGCCTTCTATTGGAGGAAAAATCCTGGTGAATCTCCTCTGTACCTTTACTAATTCCACTCCCTGCAATATGGTGACCAGAACCATCCACAATTTTCCAAGTCTCACAACAAAAGACATGTTATGACTGGTGTAACTAATTAAACTGTTTTTTCTAAATCCTGCAACCACGGGGTCTGGGCCTATGATGGCAGCACCTATTTGACTGGTTTCCTTCTAGAATGGTTTTCTGAAATGTTGGGAGCTGAATATTTTGATCGTCCCATAGAGATTGAAAGAGCTCTTAGACCTAAAACACTTCCAACTCAAAATCCACAATTTATATTGATTAAATTTCTTCTGTACCAAGATAAGGAGAGGATTCTACCTTTGGTACCAGCAAAGGCAAGATTGACAGGAGACCCACTTGAGTATGAAGATGCCAAAATTTTATTTTATTGTGATACAAGTACAGATTTATTAAAAAGAAAAAGAGAATTCAATCTGGTTTAGAAGATTCTATGGGAGAAAGAACATAGGTTTGTTCTGCGTCACCCAGCAGCTTTGAAGATCTTCATACCAGGTAAAGAAAACAAGTTATTTTCAAGTTTTGCGGAAGCTGAGGAATTTGCACAAAATCTCCCAAGTTTTCAGATGGAGTGAAGAATATCAAGATCTGTTAATGTTTCAATTTCTTTAATGAATTGAATCTTTTGTAAGTTCTATATATTAATAGCTTTTCTCTTTATTATTGATCTTTTAGTGTAATATATGGCTTTGTCTTTTAATTAAGTTTGAAGTTAAGATTTAAAGTAAAAGTATCAGGGGAGTGGGGAGGTAAAAGGTTCTAAAATTATGTTTAAAAATGAACATTATAAAAAGAAAAATATAGTATACAAATGAATTTCTTTGCAATGAGATTACCTATATTAAGCCTGAATCTGTTGCACTTGTCCACGCACACAAAAGCCCAGTAAATTTAAAATGCTTGAGAGTTTTCGAAAATCTAGATTTTCAAGTGGTCTGGATTTCTGGTATCTGGATTTTTAAGTCTTCAATGACATCTTTACAGTGGCTCAGGAATGCAAACACCATTGGATGAGCAAATGTTGTTTTAGAAAACAGAAAAAATAGTCCCAAAATGAAAACAATCACTTCAGCTTGAGAGATTACAATAATGTAATGACTGGCACTAATCTATACTACTATGAACTGAATCTTAAATGCACATACTCAGGACTACCCCAGGGTTAATGTGCTGACATTTGACTGTCCAGCACATCTCCACTTGACTGCAGCTGTTGTCTTAGGGTCCACATATAAACATCCATTGGAGACTGACCAGACCACAACAACTTGGTGGCTGAGAATTATTCTTTAGGTAAAAACCCAACCACCATAAACAGGTGGCATTCTAGGTTTTCCTTTGATCTAAGATGAAGGCCACTGGCATTCTGAACTTCTTAGCCTTTGCATTATTATGCACTCAAGAAGTACTTGTATGCCTTACTTCCCAGTTTGCACCTGTTCATTGCATTAGTGACAGGAAATACATGAGAGAATGAGGATGTTAGAATCTGGATAAAGTGCATTGATGAAGTTTTGACCTGAAACATCTATCATTGCTTTTCTCCTACAGATGCCGCTCAACTTGCGGAGTTCCTTCAGCAGTCTGCGTATCAGATTTTTACTGATGAAAGCCTCCAGAATGTTTGTAGTGTGATACGCTATACTCACTTGGCATGTTAATTTGCATCTGTGAACCCACTGCTCCTTTCAAACCACAAACTCCATCAGTGCATGAACATACAGATTGGGTATTACTACCAGCAGAAAAATTGAAGTCAAGTGAAGTGAAATGTCAGAGGTCCCTCAGCTCCACACACACTGAACTGGGCTTCAAAGTTGTTGCCACTCCCACTTGCAAATAATGAGCACAGGAACCACCTGGTAACAGATGCCAACTACCTAAGAGCAGTGATGAATCAACGTGGCGCCCTCCCAGTTGAAAGGATAATTTTACAAATCAGAACAAGTCAACGCAGAAAAACATTTTATGTCCAATTTTGAGCGTGACCATACAAATGTTAAGTGAGTACCCCAAGCCTGTCTTCGGTATGCTGTTGTCTGTCTACTCCTTGCAGAGCTTCCTCAGTGACTGCAGGCTGACTACTGTGGGAGTGAAGGAGGTTTAAAGGCAGCTGTTGAATGGTGGCTGAGAGCCACTCCAATCATGAAATGGCCAGCTTCTTATTGTAATGCTGTTGGCCTGGGTTATCTGATGAAAAGACAAGGGCATTGTACCTCTGCCGCATCCTGGAACCCAGCACTAATTACCCAGGTCATTTGCAGGAACACAAGTCATTGGAAAAGCATGAGACCATCAAGTCTGCAACTGGAATTCAAAATTATGAAGGCTGATCAATTGGGTTGAATGCAGAAAACATCACGTCTTCACCTGCACTCACTAATTCTATTTTATATGACTGCTTTGCAAAGCAGCCTGAGATCAATGCCATTGGCCCCGCATCAGGGTTGGACTTGTGCTAAGTTTGCCAGTGTTTGGATGCAAAACCGTGGAGTTGATTGGAACCAAACTCTCTGGAGCTCCAAGTCATCAGGCAGAATAGATAATGCTATTAGCATTTCCATGTGCATACTCTAAACCAGCTCATACTAAATGTATTTTATATATACTGAAAAAGTAGAACTGGAGCATGAATGATTACTGATGCGTGGATTACTTCATTACATTAAAATATTTGTGACTTTATGTTTGCACATATTTCAATATGCATGGAGCATATTACTTCCAGGACTCTGGAGAAGCCAACTGTAGTTTGAAAATCCATCCATCTGTGTTTTCTTCTGCTTCTTTGTGCTGGGAAAAAAGAGGCAAAATGTCATTGCCGCCATCCCTATTGCATTATAGTGGCTGAGGCCAAGTAAAGCCCCTCTCATTGGGGGCCTAAGAGTTATCAAAAGGATGGAAGGTAATTGCAAGGGTGACAGAGTAATCACCAGGATTCTGTTAATGACATAACCTAATTTTTAAATTAATTCTCAACTCTTGACTTCAGTTTCAAAGCAGCCTGCTCTGGGAGTGAAAACCTTTAAATGCAATGCTTTATTCCCAAAGCAGTCCCATTATTCTCTCATTATCTCCTTCAGTCTTGGCTCTCAATGACTTTCAAAAACAAGATTGTTACTGCAATTTATTTATTGTGGTTTGTTTCAGCGTTATTGCTAGAAAAGCTGGGTTCAGTCAAGTGGACCAACATAGCAGACAGCTTACTTGGTATTCAGTGCCATCCATAATGTTTGGGACAAAAACAGTTTTTTTTTCTTTTATTTTCCCCTGAGCTGCACCATTTTACATTTATAATCAAACAATTCATATGAAATTAAAGTGCACATTCCAGATTTTATTGAAGGTTAATTGTATACATCTTGCTTTGACCATGTAGAAATTACAGCACTTTTTATACATTGTCCCCTCATTTCAGGGCACTATAACGTTTAGGACATTTGGCTCCACAGGCATTTGCGATTATTCAGATATGTTTAATTGTTGTAATGGTACAGATATGAGCGCACTGATGAGCTCAGTAATCACAAAAGGGACTGGTATTCCAAGGAAGACCAATATTGCTGACGACAGAAGAATTGTTATCATAATGAAGAAAAATCAGATCAGGAACACTCTTCAGGAGGCAGGTTTGGATATATCAATGAAGACTGCCCACAGAAAATTTCACGAAAAGAAATACAAAGACTACACTGCAAGATGCAAACCACTAGTTTGCCACATCTGCTTCCTGAAGAATGTTCCTGATCTGATTTTTCTTCATTATGATGAGAATTCTTCTGTCGTCAACAGTGGAGGCCTTCCTTGGAATACCAGTCCCTTTGAGATTACTGAGCTCACCGTACAATCTTTCTTCTTAATGATGTTCCAAACAGTTGATTTTGGTAATCCTAAGTTTTGGTGATGTTTCTTACTGTTTTATTCTTGTTTTTCCAACAATAATATCTTCTTTGACTTTCGTTAGCACAACTCTGGCCCTTATATCTGGAATGTGCCTTTAATTACATATGAACTGTTTGATTATAAATGTAAAACTGTGGGGCAGAGGGGCAAATAAAAACGTGTTTTTGTCCCAAACATTATGGAGGGTACTGTACCCTTCAGTTAAAACACTTGTTGGATGCAAAAGCAATTAAGACCTTAATATGCATGTAAAATAAACTGTAACTGTAAGTCCCACTTACGTAATCACTAGAAAATTTACTTTTCTTGTCAAATTATGAGAATCAACATGGTATTAGAAAATATCACATGAACGAAGAAAGGCCAGATTAGTTTAACAGAGCACCTCATTGTTTGGGGTACAAACATGTTCATCAATGTGCTTCCTTGCCCATCTCCATCATTAACCCACTGCAACAGCATAAACAGCCAATGGATAGCAGATGGCCCAGGCTACAGCTCTGGCTCCAACAATGAAAACAACTGATGCTCACAAATTTGAACAAATAAATACTTAATAGTCATAGTGCATCAGCTGCCAGATAGTTCACTATTCAATATGTACATATCACCAAAAGCGCTATTCATAAGGGTGGGAAATTACGATTCTGAAAACAGTTCCCTTATAGAGTCAGCTGTAGCTGTTAAGTATATATTGTTAAATGGCTAAAGGATTGTGTATGTATTTCTTTAAATTATACAAATTATTTTAATTCTGTCAAGATCAAACTCTTTTCTTCTTTCTTTCTTTGGCTTGGCTTCGCGGACGAAGATTTATGGAGGGGGTAAAAAGTCCACGTCAGCTGCAGGCTCGTTTGTGGCTGACCAGTCCGATGCGGGACAGGCAGACACGATTGCAGCGGTTGCAAGGGAAAATTGGTTGGTTGGGGTTGGGTGTTGGGTTTTTCCTCCTTTGCCTTTTGTCAGTGAGGTGGGCTCTGCGGTCTTCTTCAAAGGAGGCTGCTGCCCGCCAAACTGTGAGGCGCCAAGATGCACGGTTTGAGGCGTTATCAGCCCACTGGCGGTGGTCAATGTGGCAGGCACCAAGAGATTTCTTTAGGCAGTCCTTGTACCTTTTCTTTGGTGCACCTCTGTCACGGTGGCCAGTGGAGAGCTCGCCATATAATACGATCTTGGGAAGGCGATGGTCCTCCATTCTGGAGACGTGACCCATCCAGCGCAGCTGGATCTTCAGCAGCGTGGACTCGATGCTGTCGACCTCTGCCATCTCGAGTACCTCGACGTTAGGGGTGTGAGCGCTCCAATGGATGTTGAGGATGGAGCGGAGACAACGCTGGTGGAAGCGTTCTAGGAGCCGTAGGTGGTGCCGGTAGAGGACCCATGATTCGGAGCCGAACAGGAGTGTGGGTATGACAACGGCTCTGTATACGCTTATCTTTGTGAGGTTTTTCAGTTGGTTGTTTTTCCAGACTCTTTTGTGTAGTCTTCCAAAGGCGCTATTTGCCTTGGCGAGTCTGTTGTCTATCTCATTGTCCAAACTCACTGCCAGTACAAAAGGATTGTGATGTCCCCACGTGTTAAAATTTTTCAAATATTAATAACGAAAAACATCTGGTAAAAGCACTAAAAGGGTGGAAATAAAGCACAGATTTTGGAACAAACACTACACAAAATAAATTCCAACTCAGTTGCATTTTCAGTGGAGTAAAATCTCTGGTATCCAGAACTCAAGCAACCGGCAGCCTCAAGCAATAAGGCACAAAAAAAATCGATGAAAGTACATTTTAAAAATTAAAATAAATAAGAATAAAATAACATATTAAAAATACACAAGTTTAAAATTATAAAAGTACATGTTCTCTGAAGTAACACACAAACCCTTGGTGAAGAAGGGAGCAAATATTCAGCCAGCAGACTGCTTTGGTCAAGCTTTGCTTGAAGCAGCTGTTTGAACAAAGTTGTGCGAAACAGGAATGGTGTCGCCCAGAAGGAAGAGCTGATTGATGCTGATCACTGTTGGAGTGATTTTCTTCGTGTCTCTTTATCCCTGCTCAGTGAGAGCTGTCCCACTGAGACGCTTTATCTGTAAACCTGGGGTACGGTGGGGTTGATTATCTATAATATTATTGTTCGTTTTTCGGGTAGCTCCATGGAAGGGGAGGTATCTGTAGATTTATTAATTTATATAGATATAATACTTGTCCTGCATTTGTATTATTTGTGTTATGTCTGCATGGTTTTGCACTGAGGACCAGAGAACGCTGTTTCATCAGGTTGTACATGTACAATTAGATGATAATCAACTTGACTTGATGCAGCAAAGGTTAAATATTTTCAAAGGTTTATATATTCATGCAAGTGAAGTCTGTTCAGTGAAAGTACAGACTAGTGTTTTGTCTTTTAAACTGTTTATTCTTAATTCAGGTGTATTAGTTAGGCATTGTAAAAGTAAATCTCAAGCAATCAGAAAATACACTTATCCAACATCTTCCAATCCCCATAGGTGCGAGATACCAGGCGTTTTACAGTATTATATAAATATGCACTGTGGTTTATTCACAAAAATATTTCCAATTATATTAATCAAAGTGATTTCACATAGTTCTCGGAAGTTTATATTTGGGTTATTATACAAAAAAAGGAATACCATATTACATGGAATCATCTAACTAATATAGATTCAAACACAACTTTTCAAATATATTAAGAAATGAAATCTGCCAGAATTTAAATGTTTACCTATATTGTTGTGGATTATGAAGAACTCTTTCTGAAACTTCCAAGTAAAAGATAATAGATTATACTCGTATAGAAAATGTCATAAACTGTTACATATTTGTACGCATTTTTAAAAAATTAGACACAGCACGGTAACAGACCCATACCACTGAAATATCCCAATTAACCTACAACATCTGTATATTTTTTGAAAGATGGGAGGAAACTGGAACACCTAGAGGAAACCCATGTAGACACGTCAAGGACGTACAAACTCCTTACAGATAGCACCGGATTCAAAGCCCAGTTGTGGGTGCTGTAATGGTATTGTGCTAACCGCTACGCTAAACGTGCTGCCCTAAATAAATAAATAAAAACCTCCCCAAACCAGTAACAATGACCAGTAACATTGAAGGATCCTTATGCAGAAACAAAAGCATGCACAAAATTACAAATGTTCACAAAACTTATACGGAAAAAGAAGACTGCTTCATTCATAAAGTTTCCTATCCAAACTTGTCACACTGATCATTTCAATCATGTCTAAAATATCAATTATTTAATATGTTGGCATAGAATTCCTTTGTTGGCTATTTGATTACAATCTATTTTGATTAATTTTAAATCAGTTAACAGAAGTATCGCAAAAAGGTCCAAAGGAAAGTTACATGAAGGCATCATCAAAAATTAATTGACTTTTTAAATCTTCTGACAGGATTAAATAACTCCACTATGTCACTTCAAATAAAATGAATACTGTATAACAATCACCAGGCAAAAATGCTGCAATAAATTCCTGTATAAGGGAATTAAGGACAGAAAATAAGAGCAAATCCCCTCCAGGGATTAAAATTGAGAAGGTACATTTTCCCCAATCTCAAAAGCAGCACATAAAGGAAGGAGGAGAAAAACTATCAGTGATTTCTTCTGCTGTTCTTCCTTTGGTTGAATTTTGCACCCAAAGTTTGTATTCCTCCCCTACCTTTTAAAGCTCTGTCAACTGCTGATAATCCCGATTATGTGTTCTTTGTCACAAAAAAAACATAAAATTTGAACATTGTTAATCTAAATCATGGTTTGCGTCCCCTTCAGACCATTAAAGGCCTGACCTGCATATTTGCCAGGCAGTCTCAGATTTCTAGGCCTATGACTGCATCAACATTTGCACAGTGACCCACAGGAGCCGCGTCAAAGTGATTTCTGTTTGGCAGGCTGTAGCCGTGACAAGGGAGGGGGATGGAAGTTGAAGTTACATGGACATCCTTGGGGTGAAGGGTAAAAGAAGACTCTTCTTGAGATAAGGAGATGGTCTAAGGTCCAGTAAATAGTGGCAGCATTGGATCAAGGATTCTGTAAGTTGTACTGAGCAGTTAATACACCCCTCAATAGAGAATTGCAAGCACTAAATTTTAAAATGAAAATTATGATATATTTTACAGTGAACCAATGCCCCAGAGAGGGCCATTATTCCCATTTCAGCATGATGTTTTCCTCATATACTTGCAAGTTACTTACATAGATCATTAGTCTTCACAGTCATTACAGTTTTTAAATAATTATAACAAGATTGATGACTCCATCACATGGGAGAATTAGACCTGCATTTTCCCAATCACAACAGGATATGTTGGATCTAATTTCCTGTATGGTAGGAACTACCTTAGGAAGCAGGCACCAGCAACTAAAAGCAGGCAGGACCACTTTTTACTATGTGCAATTTTGGCCCTAAAAATCAGTTAAAGAATAGATCCAATTTTTGGCCAAAGGTGTCCACCATTGAAGAAGAGTCATACCCAATAGATACTGGAATAGAAAAGGGTGGGTTTCAGGAAGGGTTGAGAGGAAAAGGAGTAGTGAAAGAATGGTACCATGAAACTGCAAGGGCTACAATTTTTCAAATATCATGGCTTCATTTTTCTTGCCAATGAATTTGAATTAAATTAGTGGTAACGTCCACAAGCCTGTTCCGGCCAAATGCACCAATCAACCAACAACCCCCGTACATCTTGAAAGGTGGGAGGAAATGGAAGCACCAAGAGGAAACCCACACAGACATGGGGAGATAGACAAACTCCTTACAACTAGCGCCGGATTCCAATCCGAGTTGCTAGCATTGTAATAGCGCTACACTAAACACAATGTTAAATGTGCCACCCTACGCGAACCGTGCCACCCCTACACTAGCTGGTGTTGAAATCCTAATAACAGCCAGATCAGAGTTAACTTTACACATTCCTGGGTGCTTTATACAAAAGACTGAAGAAAAGTAATCCTTCATGATTTCTCCGTGGCTGATCTTTCAGCGTGGTCCCACTTACTTTAAAATTCAAAATACTTTCAATCCGTCTTGAATATGTTGAAGCAAGTGAGGCCCCAAATCTCCCTTTGAGTCGAGAATTCCAGAGATTCACTCAACTTTAGATGAAGATTTTTTTTTCTCATCTCATCTCTGGGCAGCTGACCCCTTATTTTGAGAAGGTAACCTTTGGTTCTGGGCATCCCAGCTGGGGGAAACATCTTTACTCCCCCAATCTGTCCTTCCATTGTGATCTGTCGCAAGATACATACCAACTGACAACTGCAAGAACCTGCAGTAGATCAAATGAAAATGTCAAAACAAGACAGAAACTGTTGAAAAGCAGTGTCAAGCAACATCTGAGGAAGGAGAAACATGAGAGTATGAATGAAGTCTCATCAACCTAAAACATCTCCCTGTTTTTAATTACAGACTTCCAGCATCTGCAGTAACTTTTGATTTTTCTTACAAAATGTTACCCCTGAAACAGAAAATGCCATTTCAGTGTGGCATTACCCAAGACAATCCGGCAATGCTGTCCTCTGAAATTGGTCATCTTTGTGTGACCCTTGCACACAGTGACACACAATGCTGTTTGAACACCCCCAAAAAATGATGAATCATTTCTGTGCTAACCACACAGAAACAAGAATTCCCTCTTGCCCTGTTACATTACATCCAGTGCAAGTGGAACATCATTGTCTGCAAGCACTCTTCAACACTTTTCAAGGCTCTATAATAATGTTTTTTTTTCTATTCTGTGATAAAAATTGCAATAAAATTTCTGTGAATCTTTCCCACATATTTCACATGTTCTCAGATCCAACACACACTTCATTGCTTTCTTCACAATTAATACATTTTATGTTATTCATAAAGATATGAATCTTTGAAGAAATCAAAGAAAAAACAATATAAAGGATGTTGTGTCCTTGTATTACCATTGGCGGTCTTAATAAACACTAAGGCGGCTTGTAAGTTTAAAAGCACAATTCTTTACTCACATTAGGTTACTGGTCGTATTGATACAATGTCACACTGAGCATGCTCACCACTCAAGTGTAATGTGGCTCTTACAGTCTTGCAGGGTTCATGCTCCAGCATAAAATAGTCCCAAGTTTCCTCAGTATATAACAAAGGGCAATTAAAACCTTATGATACTGAGTGACCAATTCTCATAGCAAGATAGAGTCATGGAGTTTTAAGTCAGAAACAGGCCTTTCAGCCCACCATGCCCACACTGATCTACACTAATCCCATTTTCCCATATGAGAGCAGTATCCTCTGTGCCCTATTCATTTAAATGTCTGCTAGGGCAGACAGTTAGTGTCGCACATGGGTTTCCCCAAACTGGGCTCCGTGGGAAGGCATAGGGGTTCCATGGAAGAAATGACAGGGGGTAATAATAATCTACCTGTTTTTTTTATTTAAATCACTTATTACCTCTGTCTTTAATTCAATTTATTTCTGGGACGGCAGCAAACAGTGCACTCCACCCTAAGAAAACAAAATGGCGCCATGGGGGCCTGACATCAGCAGCACCTGCGCATTATTTTCAACCAATGAGAATCCGATTTCCTTTTGGCGCGAAGCTGGCCATATTTTAAAGATATTCCACATATGCAATATTAAGAACCATGGATCGTTGGATTAAAAAAACTAGGAGACAGGATAATTTATCTGAAGAAAGTTCTGAGGTGCCATAGTTTTTTCATAAAGATTCTTCAATTACGTCTATATCAGAAAAATCAAGTGTTATAAAGAAATAAAAGTATGACAAAAAAAATATTTGTCACTTGGATTCACCTCAGCTGGGAATAAAGAGGCACCAGATGCACAAACATTAAGATTTGTGAGGACAAGAAACAATTTCATTCATCCCATTAAGTGTAAATTAGAGGCAACAAATTATTTCAGTGTGGTGTATACACCAGGTCTTTTAAGCTGTAATTAATGATTGGGGTTCTGCGATTTCCAAGTGCTCCCGAAAAGGCTTCTGCGAGCTAAAAAGTTTGGGAAGCCCTGGCATAGCAGTTAGTGCAATGCTGTTATAGCGCCAACATTTGGGACCAGAGTTCGAATCTGGCTCTGTCTGTAAGTAGGTACTCCCAGTGTCTGTGTGGTTTTCCCCAGGAGCTCCAGTTTCCTCCCACCATTCAAAAACATACCAGAGGTTGTAGGTCAATTGGGCGACATGGACTCATGGGTCGAAAGGGCCTGTTACTGTGCTGTGTCTAAATTTAAAGCTTAATTTTTCTAAATTAAATGCTTCTTAAGGATCGTAATAGTATCCCCACTTGAACTATCAACCACTAGGTTTACAAAAAACTACCTCTCAGATCCCTTTTAGAACCAGAGAACTGCTAGTCTGTGCCGAACCATTTTCTATACCTAGTCCCACTGACCTGTACCCAGCCCATAGCTCTCCATACCTCTCCCATCCATGTACCTGACCAAATTCTACTTAAAAGTTAAAATTGAGCCTGCATTCACTACTTCAGCTGGCAGCTCGTATCACATCCCCGCCACTCTGTGTGAAGAAGTTCCCCATAAACATTTCCCCTTTCACTCTTAACCCATGTCCTCTGATTTGTCTCTCACTTACCCTCAGTGGAAAAATCCTATCTACATTTACTCTGTCTCCCTCATAATTTAAAAACCTCTATCAAATCTTCCCTCATTCTTCTATGCCCCAGGGAATAAAGTCCTAACCTGTTTAACCTTTCCCTGTAACTCAGTTCCTAAAGTCCGGGCAACATCCCAGTAAGTCTTCTCTGCACTCTTTCTATCTTATTGATATCTTTCTCTGTTGTTAGGTGACTAAAACTGCCCACAATACTCCAAATCTGGCCTTACCAATATTTTATGCAACTTGAGCATGACTTCCCAACTTCGATACTCAATGCTTTGATTTATAAAGGCCAATATGCAAAAACCTTACTTTACAACCCTATCCACCTGTGTCACCACTTTCAGGGAATTATGTGTCTGTATTTCAAGATCCCTCTGTTCTACCGCATGCCTCAGTGCCCTACCATTCTCTTTGTAGGTCCTTTTTGGCTTGTCCTTCCTAAATGCATCACCTTACACTTGTCTGCATTAAATTCCATCTGCCGTATTGCAGTCCATTTTTCCAGCTGGTTCACATCCCTCTACAAGCTTTGAAAACCTTCTTCGCTGTCCACAATGCTTTCAATGTTAGTGTCATCTGCAAACTTGCTGATCCAATTTACCACATTATCATCCAGATCATTGATATAGATGACAAACAAAGATAGTCCCAGCACAGATCCCTAAGGCACTTCACTAGTCACAGGGCTCTAGTCTGAGAAGCAATCTTCCACCACTACTCTCTGGCTTCTCCAGTCCAGCCATTGTTGAATCCAGTTCACTATTTCACCATGAATACCTAACGTCTGAACCTTCCTGACTAAGCTCTCATGTGGGATCTTGTCAAAAGCCTTACTAAAGACCACGTAGACAACATCCATAGCCTTTCCTTCATCAACGTTCCTGGTAACTTGAGAAACTCTACAAGATTGGTTAAACATGACCTATCATGCACAAAGCCACATTGACTATCCCTAATCACTTTCTGGCTATCCAAAAAATTGTATATCCAATCCCTTAGAACACCTTCCAACAATTAGACATCAGGCTCACCAGCCTATAATTTCCAGGGTCCTTTTAGAGCTTTTTTTAAACAATGGAACAACATGAGCTACCCTCCAATACTCTGGTACCACACCTGTGGCTAAGAACTTTTTAAATATTTCTGCCACAGCTCCTGCAATTACTGCACTAGCCTCCCTCAAGGTCCAAGGGGATATCTTGGCAGTCCCTGGGGATTTATCCATCCTTATTTGCTTTAAGACAGCAAGCACTTCCTCCTCTTTAATCTGTATAGGTTGCATGACCTCACTGCTTGTTTTCCTTATTTCTCATGACTCTGTGCCCATTTCCTGAGTGAATACTGATGAAAAAAAAAATTAAATCACTCTGATCTTAAAGGGAACTAATTTTGTCCCTGACTATCCTTTTGCTCTTAATATACCTGTAGAAACCCTTAGGATTTTCCTTCACGTTGTCTGCCAAAGCAACCTCATGCCTTCTTTTAGCCTTCCTGACTTCTTTCTTGAGGTATGTCTTGCATTTTTTATACTCCTCAGGTACCTATTTCCTCCATGTTGCCTTTACCTGTTATACACCTCTCTTCTTCCAAACCAGATCCTCAATATCCCTTGAAATCCAAGGTTCTCCATGCCTGCTAACCCTGGCTTTAATCCTGACAGGTATCTCAAAATTTCACTCTTGTTTTTAATATCTCTACCATGATATAAAGATTTTGACTATCGACCCTGTATCTCTCATAATCATATACTTCCATCAGGTCTCCACTCTTTTCCTCCAGCATAAAGAAGTCCAGCATATCCAGTCATTGCTGTAACTAATCAGGAATCATCCTGGCGAATCGCCTCTGCATCCTTTCCATTACAATCACATCTTTTCCATAGTGTGGTGTCCCAAATCATACACAATATTCCAAGTGTAGCCGAACCAGGATTTTATAAAGTTGTAACCTAACTTATCAATTTTTATATTCTATTCTTCAACTTGTGCACCATTTCCCTTCACCACTATATTGGCCAGTGTTGTCGCATTCAACAAGCTCGGGGTGTGAACTCGAAACTAAAACTTAAATGAACTGAGTATACCTGCTTCAACGGTGTGCCTTGAGGGTTTGAGGTTAGATCAGGTATTTTATATATGTGCAAAGAGTCTCTCATAATTGATATTCTGAGGCACTCCTTTCCAATGAAACCAAGGAGGTTACAGACAATACTGTATAAGTACAAGGATTATCTGGAAATGGTTCAAAGTGTAAACAGTGTTAAGATCCTCCCCAATGACCATCTTTTTTGGTCAATCCATAGAAAAGTATATATGTCATTAAGTACACCTCTGTTTCACTTTTACCACTAGCCCTTGCCAGCACAGCATCAAATCAGCTTTCTTCTCTTATCAATAGTCCTAATTTGACCATGCATATTCAATTCATAATATAAAAATTGTGCCTCAATCCATTCATTCCTCAATACAATTTACATCTTTGTACTTAAGTTATTCCTACAATCCATTATTGCTTCCTAACATGCAAGATGTGGTGGATGGCAACAGCATGACTGAGTCATGAGCAGGCTATATACTTTTAATATCTATGACTTTGGTCAGTCATTTTAGTTGGTCTTACATCAAGTGCAGTTTGGCTGACTGTCTGACATCATCAGGGAGCTGAAATTGGCAGTGATGTGTTGAAATGCTCTCAGTATGTTAACATGCCAATTGTTTTGTTCTGTGAATGATCAGTAGAATCAGGAGGAATCCAAAAGAATTCAGTATGCTAATAAATAGTAATTACAAAGCATCTGCATTGATCAAAGCACTTCCTGATAGCCTTCTGCTTAAATATTGTTTCCTGTAAGAGAACAAATTGGCTTTTGTCTTTGACAGCCATGTTGCATTTTTGATTTGAAATATTTATTGTCAAATGGAAAATTGTGTGTACAATCACCAAGTCTTTTTGTGGTGCAAGCACAACTGAAGCACCCGGAGGAGACCCACGCAGACACAGAGAAAAAGTAAAAACTCTTACAGACAGCACCGGAATAAAACGCAGGTCACTGCTGCTGTAAGGGTGTTGTGATAACTGTAAAAAACACACCAAAATGCTGGAGGAACTCAGCTGGTCTTTTCAGAGTCTATAGAAGACAAAGATATATTGCTGATGTTTTGGGCCTGAGCCCTTCTTCAAGGAATAAGCAGAATTAGCCAGAGGCAGGGTATCTCAGAGAGTCCCTGAATGCAAACAATTGGGGGTGGAATCTAGACCAACAAAAGGTGTTAATTGGGTATGATAAGATTCAAAGTAAGAAATTATCATGTTTCTGTGAAAGAAAATGGAATGGAGAGACAGATAGGGAAAGGTGATGGAGGAAAGGGGGGGGGGGAGAGGGCACATTAACGAAAGCCAGAGAAGTTTATATTAATGCCATCCAGTTTTGGAGGATGTCCAGTCATAAGAGGAGGTGCTGTTCCTCCAATTTACGGATGCTCTCAGTCGGGCAGTGCACGAGTCCATGGACAGACATGTCAGCAAAAGATTGGAATGGAGAATTGAAATGAATGGCCACTAAGAGATCCATGCTATTGAGGCAGACATAGCCGAGGTGCTCAACAAAGCGATCTCCCAATCAGCATCCAGTCTTTCCGACGTTGAAGAGACCACAATGGGAACCCACATACAGTTGATGATCCTTGCAGATTCAGAAGTGTAATGTTACTTTTTGGAGCCCTGAATGGTGGTGAGGAAGGAATTGTGGGTGCAAGTTGGGAGGGAGGGAGGAGAGGACAAGGGATTCACAGAGGGAGTGGTCTCTACACAAGGCAGAGAGGGGAATATGTGTCTAGTGGTGGGGTTATAGAGTAGGTAGTGGAAATGGTGTAAAAGGATGTGCTGGATGCAGAGGCTGGTGGGGTGGTAGGTGAGGAACACTTTACCTGGCCTTGTGATCGAAGGAGATGCTCCACTTGCACCCACACATCCTCTCTCAACACCATTTGGGCCCCAAACAGTCCTTCCAAGTGAGGCAGCATTTCACTTGTGAATCTTCAGGGGGCATTTACCGCGTCTGATGCTCCAGTTGTGATCTCCTCTACGTCAGACAGATTGGATGCAGATTTGGAGATCACTTTGTTGAGCACCTTGGCTCTGTCCACTGCAATAGTGTGGATCTCATCTCAATTCCCTATCACATTTCCTTGCTGGCACGTCTGTCCATGGTCTCCTGCACTGCCAGTGTGAGATCACCCATAAATTGGAGGAACAACACCTCATCTTCCGACTGTGAGCCCTTCAACCAGATTACATGAATATAGATTTCTCTGGCTTTTGTTTACCCACTTCTCCTCCCATCACCTTTCCCTGTCTCTCCATCCTGTCTCCTTTTGCACAAGCATGATAAATTCTTACCTCGTCTCTTATCGTATCCAATTAACTCCTTTTGTTGGTGGTCTATTCCTCCCCCATTGTTTGAATTCTGAGACTTTCTGCTTCTAGCTTATTCCTTAAAGAAGGGCTTAGGCCTGTAATGTCAGCAATATATCCTGTCTCCTATAGATGTTGAAAAGACTGGCTGAGCTCCTGCAGTATTTTGGAGTATTTTTATTACAATCACAGTGTCTGCAGATGTATATCTTTCACTCTGTTGTATTAATCATGCCGCCCTAAATGGGAGCATGGGATTGCTCTGAGAGCAGGCATAGACTCAATGGGCAGAATGGTATCCTAAGTTGTGAAAGTTCACAAAATGGACTGTGGCTACTCCAGAAGTACTTTGCATATTGAAAGCCTCTCTCTCTCCAAGAGGGATAAGGATTTCAGGTGCAGAGAGCACCACCATCTCAAAGACACACCCATCCTGACTGGAAAATATATCAATTGATCACTGATCCTTTATTGTGCCTCACTCTACCTTTAACCTAAAGGACTGCATCAGTACACGAAGGTAGCTCTTCATCATCTACTTCAGCATAAATAGGATGGCAAACAAATCCTGATCTTGCCTGAGATATGGACATCTCAAAAAAAATTAAGTTAAAATACTGGAACAGGAATAAAATTAATATCTAGTCCATAATTCATAAATGCAGGTGACAGGACAATAATTTGTTTTATTTTGAATGTTTAATTATATAGTTTATCCCAGATTGTCTGCTGACCTGTTATGGTTTCTCTAGTTTTATAGACTAATGGCCCAAAAAGGTTATTAAGTATATAAGTGGTTTTCAAACTTTTTCTTTCCATCTAATCCCACCTTAAGCAGTCCCTTACTAATCACAGAGCACTGATGGCATAGGGAATACTTAAGGTAGTATGTGAGTGGAAAGAGAATGGTTGAGAACCACTGCTGTATTGTATAGGGCAAGTTTGAGGTTCACAATTTTATGTACTGGTGATGCTAAAACTAGGTCAGTTTATTCAAAAATCCCAACGAGTCCCAAGTCTTGCAAGAATCTATTAACGTTGCACAATTGCAAAGAATTTCCATGCAACTAGACAAAGTGGCTGCCTGAACATGCTCAAAAAACTGTAAGGGAAAATATATTGGCTCATTCAGGTTTTTTTCATTATTTGAAGGCTTATTTAAAGGCTTCAAATGCTTGCAAGAGGTTTTTATCCATTTAAGACTTTTTGAAAAATATATATTTTTTTAAATATTGTTAATTTGACTTTATTTTTGCTCTTCTAAATGCAATGAGTATCAAAGCCAAGGTGTACATTGATTGATTTCTCTCCCCTAATTGCCCCAAAAGTGGTGGGCTGGGCTCTTCAAAGAGCAGCTGAGACCCAAACAGGCTGCTCTGGATGTGATGGGCACACATGGGGTAGTAACGGCACATTTCGTCCCTTATGTGAATCAGGGATTTTTTTTTTAAAATGACAACCTAGTAGTCCAGGAACTTGATCACTGTAGCACAGCACAATTCAAAATGGCTTCTGTGTACATTTCTGGCTGCTTTTAAATGGTCAAAATATTCAGTAATTTTTGCAGTGTGGACAGGCGTCTAAAACCAGAGTTTTCTTTTTCATTGACAGGGTCGCTAGTTCTAGATTCCCTCCTCCCTTCAATGCCCTTGATTTTCTTTCATCCCAAAAGACCCAGTCAACAACTCTCATCATTAGTAAATCTACATTTCCATAGGGGAGAATGCTCAAGTTAAATCCCAATACTGAATGGTGGTTAATGACAAATGCAGAATACAACCTTTGGACAGTTAAGATATGACACTTTATATACTTAATTAAGCTCAGTGTAGTGAGCAAAACGACACAAGCTATCAGCTAGTTTATGCAAGGAAATTCACTTTATGCTACTTTATTGCCACATTGGTTAGTATAATTTGCAACATACGGAGACAGGAAGCACAAAAAAAATATTGACAATCAATTAAGCGATTGGAAGGTTAAGCTAAGTTGCCCTTAACTTTTTTGAATTAGAAGACATTTCATCAACTTGAGCAAAACCTGTATTTAGAAAGCATCTTCAATGCAATAAAAACTACCATGCTTTCATTTAAAATCATGCAACCACGAACATAAGAAAACAAGAGCAGAAGTAGGCCACTCAGTCCTTAAAGAGAACTCTGCTATTCAAAGTGATCATGGCTGATCTGGACCAGTCTTCAGTTCCTTTAATATATTTTTTTTAATTTTGACATACAGCACGATAACAGACCATTTCAGCCCACAAGTCCATCCTGCCCAATTACACCCAATTGACTTACACCCCCGTACATTTCAAACGACGGGAGGAAATTGGAGTCCCCAGGGAAAATCCACGCAGACACAGGGAGAACGTACAAACTTCTAACAGACAGTGTGGAATTCGAACCCTGGTCCGGTCCACAATGCTGGCGCTGTAACGGCATTGTGCTAACCGCACCTTCACAATGGCAGTTTCCCACTGCCCTCAATCCCCCGATCTTTCAAAAATTTATCAGATCCTTCTTTAAAGGAACCCAATACACCCATCATGAAATTGCCCAGGCACATCCGTGCCTAATTCACCTTAGTTATCCTGGGAACGAGGGAGTTAGCTTACAAGGAGTGTTTGATGATTGTGGGTCTGCATTCACTAGTGTAGACGAATGAGTTCAAGTTCAATATCATCTGATTGTACATAACACACCAGACGAAACAGCATTTCTCCAGACACTGTGCACACACTTATATTTGTCATGACAGAAAAAGTCCAAAAATCCAGATGCCAGAAATCTGGATCTCTCGAGAATCTGACTTCTCAAAAACTGTCAAACTTAAAATTTAGCAGGCTTTTGTGTCTGTTCATGTGTGCATAAGCACAGAAGTTGCAGAAATGAATGAACGAATATTTATTTTTTGTTGTGCTTTGTATTTTATATGAAAAATGTTTCATTAATAAACTCTCAAAATTTACCTTTTCATCTCTTTTTTTTAATTCTCATTAAATTTGAATTTTAACTGCCCGAGAAATCAGAAAATCCCAAAATCCAGACCAACCCATCCCCAAGCCGTCTGGATTTTAGGACTTTTACTTACTGAGTATTGAAAGTGTTGGGTAGAGTGGATATTTATTGTAGTGGTGTATCTAGGGTATGGCAGCCAGGGAACGTACCCTGGACACCACTTGAAGGGGGCGTCACTATCCGGCCTGCTGCTGGTTATGGAGGGCCTAAGGATCATCGTGTGTGTGTCCCACCGTGGAGCTCGGCTTTAATTCCAATGTTGGTCACGCCACAGCTGCCCCTCGATCCCTGCCTTAGAACAGGGCCACGATCGCTAAGTTTGGCCTGTGTGCGTGTGTGTCCTGGCGGCCGCCTGCATCGTTAGCTCCCCTCTCACTGACAAGGGCTCAGCATCTCGGCAGTGCTGTGTGAATGCAAGCAGACTACCCATGGTGCTGGGTGAGTGGAGAGGGGTTGTCATTTCTACTGCTTGTCTCACTCGTGTTTCCAGAGTTTTTGAGTGCAAACGCTAGTAGCTGATTTTCAAAGTAGCTCTAGATTGTATTTGCCTGTCATTTAATGTTGGACAGGATTGTGGTGGAAAACAACCTCTCTGCCATTGCTGTGAATCTGGGAGTGAAGGGGTTCCAACTCCCCAGTCTCTGATTACTCTCTTGCCTTGGATCTGACATTGTGGAGATATTTGTCTCAGTATTAAAAATAACCCTGTCCCAATGCATTCCCTCCTGTGGCCAGCGGATGGGCCCAGTGCTGATCGTGGCGCTGCTGCAGGGCCCTCTGCTGGCATGGAATCCGGGCTTGAACAAGGGTGACCATCAACATTCTCTACTCATCCTCTCCCCCACCCCTGAAAACGACCTCCATGTGTTTTGTTTTATTAGCTTCAATCTCTTGCACCTTCCAGACTTGGCTGGCGCTGGGGAATCTCAAGTTTTCTAACAAGAACCGGCTTTGTTTTACACCTGGGAATACCAGCCTATTACGCTTAATCTCTCCGACCCACTCATTCCAGGAATTATTCACATGACTGAGGGCATGGCAACAAAGTCCAGGCTGAAACTCTGCTCTTGTAATGGTCCTGATCCCATGACACACGTTCCTGTTTGTTTCCTGGGGATGTCCCAAAGCGCTTTGCAATTAGTCCCTGTTGTAATGGGAAGAAACGGAGCAGGCCTCACACACATACGCTCGCCCCAGCAGCACACACAGAGATGCTCGCCCCGGCAGCACGCACAGATGCTTGCCCCAGCAGGCAGCACACACAAGCCCCTTTTCCACTGGCACCTGTCCCAGGAATTAACTGGGACAGGGTCCAGTGGTAAAGGAACACTGTCCTAACGCCAGCATCAAATGACGTCATTTCATGCCAGGGACTAACTGCCTCTACCTCTAATATCCCCAGCATTTACTGATGCCAACGTGCTGATAAAACCAGTGGAAAGGGACAGCAGAAAATCACCAGTTTCCAGTGGAGGTAGAACACTCTGATCCCCGGGAATGCGTTGTGTTCAGTGGAAAAGCAATTAGTGTCCCAGTTAAGGGTAGCCCAGTGGAAATGACACCAAGGGCTTTCTATCCCAGGACACTGCACAGCTAATTAACTGGGATGCCAGTGGAAAAGGGGCTACATACACTTGCCCAGGCAGCACACACAGGCAATTGCCCAGACAGCCAATATACACAGATGCTTGCCCACTCAGGCACACTCACATGGGACTCTGGGAGGTGGAAGGGAGAGTTGGCGACCATCAATCGGCTTTCGCACCATGCATGTGCAGATCGGCGGAATGAGAGGATGAGAATCACATGGCAGATAGAGGAGGCAGCGAGGACAGGTAGAAGGCAAAGTTGATGGCATGGCAGCAGTGAGGGATGACTGCGAGGTGAAGGGTTGAAGTAAATTTTAATGGGGGGGTGCAATTTTAGTTCTTGTTGAGTTGTTGATGAGGAGTCTGATGGTGGAGGGGTAGCAGCTCTTCCTGAATTGGGTGCTGCGAATCCCGATGACAGCAGCGAGAACCGAACATGTGCTGGGTGGTGCAGATTGCTGATGCTCAGATGGCAATTATCCCTAGATACAGCACTGTGGAAGAGTCTGGAACCAGAGGGCACAGCGACAGAATAAAAGTACATCCCTTTTTTCAGCCAGAGGGGGCTGAATCTGTGGAATTAATTGGCACTGTTGGCTGTGGAGGCCAAGACATTTGGGTATATATAAATTGGAAGTCAAGAGGTTCTTGATTAGAAAGGGCAAAAGTTATGGGACGAAGTCAGGAAAGTTGGGTTGATAGGAAGAATTCATCAGCCATGATTTGAATAGCAGAATGGCCTTAATCTGCTCCTATCACTTTGGGTCTAGTCCAGCTGATATTTTCCAAGAATCAGCTGCATACATAATGATGTCAGAGGCCTCACAGCATGCACTTCCACCACTACGAACAGAAAACAAAGGTTTGGACAGCAATCTTCTACGCTTGCTGATCATATACAGAAAGCCTAGATCAAGTTAAAGTCAAGACATGGCACCAGCCTGCTTCAACATCACCCAGTGATTATGATGGAATACAATTCAGGGATGGCCTTTCCACTTTTGGCAGGCATTTTGTTCAAATCAATTCTGAGCTGCACGTAACAAGCATTGGTTCTTTAATCAGTTGCCTCTCTCAGAGGCTTGGAACTACTCATGCATACAAGTCAATCGAACCAAACGTTTTCACTGGGGACTTTCCAGGCACACGGGTACACAGGGGAAGACCACCTCACCATTTTCCCCTTTTCTGTCTCAACAGGAAAATCTTGGCCACAACTCAGAATGATAACAATAATGGTCGGAGTATCTTTTTGAACTAAGGATGAACATCGTTGGTTCAATGATTTTCATGTTTGAAGGCACAAGATGTGGGCAACTCGCTCTCCAGGGGCACCCACTGTGGGCATGGCTACACAACATCTAAAGCAGAACAGATGGTCATCACATTTGAAGTCTGTAAGCCAAGCAACCACAATATCATATCCAATAACTGAATTCAGAGTGCAACATAAATGCGTAAAATGAAAGACAAATTCATTTGTGCTTCAATATTAGATTGCACACTTTAATCGTTCAAAGTAGTTCAAGTCCACATTGAATGTTCATATGGGAGACCAAGATGTAGTGTGGCATCATTACAAGGAACTACACGTTTCAGTGAACTGTATGACTGCTAAAATTCATCTTGCTGAATCCTCTGTACAGCAGAACATGCAAGGCAAGGGAACCCAAATTCAGAAGTGGAAGTGGAGCAGCTGTTTCTTTAGAGTGACTGGATATCAATTTCAAGACATTTCAATTGTTTAAAAATTTTATATACAGCACGGGAACCATGAAACCCCAATATCAGATGTCAGAGTACACACACGACAACATATCAACCCCGAGATCCTTTTTCTGCTTCGTTCACAGAATTACCACTTATTGATAGGGCAAAAAAAAAAAACCGTACACAGTGTATATGTGCAAACAAATAAAGAACTGAAAACAGATAACAAATGTAAACAAACAAAGCAATACAGAAATAAAAAAAAATCAATAGAGTGCACAAGTAAGAGTCCTTAAATAAGGTTGAGTTGTTGATGAGGAGTCTGATGGTGGAGGGGTAGCAGCTCTTCCTGAATTGGGTGCTGCGAGTCCCGATGACAGCAGCGAGAACCGAGCATGTGCTGGGTGGTGCAGATTGCTGATGCTCAGATGGCAATGTTCCCTATTTCTGTTCATATGCCACAAGACGCAAGAGCAGAAATAAGCTATTCAGCCCATATCACATCTGCCCTGCCATTTAATCATGAGCGGATCCATTTTCCCACCAGCCCCATTGCCCAACAGTTCTCCCCAAAACCTTTGATGCCCTAGCTAAGCAAGGATCTATCAATTTCTGCCTTAAATATACCCATTGACCTGAGCGCCACAACCGCCTGTGACAACAAATTCCTGGCTGAAGAAATTCCTATGCATTTCTGTTCCCTTCAATCTTGAATTTGTGCCTTCTTGTCCTCAACTTTCCCACCATGGGAAACAACATTTCTACACTACTCTATCCATGCTTTTCAACGTTTAAAATGTTTCAATGATTCAACACCCTCCCCATTCTCCTAAATTCCAATAAATACACGTCAAGAGCAGTCTAATGCTCCTCACATTCCCAGATGCATCCCTTTGAACCCTCATCAACTTCAGGACATCTTTTTCTCAAATGAGGAGCCCAAAACTGCTCACAATACTCCAAGTGGTCTCTTCTGGCCCATGAGCCGATGCCATCCAAAAATACCACAACTTAACTACAACCCCTGTACATTTGGAAGGGTGGGAGGAAACCGGAGCACCTAGAGCAAACCCACAAAGACACGAGGAGAATGTACAAACTCCTTACAGACAGCACTAGATTAGAACCTGCTGTCACTGTAATAGCGTTGCTTTAACCACTACGGTAACTGTGCCACCCACTACACTAACTATGTCGCCTGTTGGGCTGTGAATTATTTCTGAGTATTTCTGTATCTGAAGGTCAAAACATTCATTCATTAAACATGAAATAATCAATGCCTCAGCACAGATTATTAGACACAGGTGTTTCTCCACTAATTTACCACCACACTGTAAAAGCAAAGCAGGAATTCTGGCATGAAGCATACACTGGCTGAACAGCAGGAGAAAGAGTTACAATACTTTGAGTTGACACAAACTATTCTTATGGCCAGGCCTTATTTGAGTGGAAGTGGTGAGCTGTCAAATGGGGTGAACAAACCACACAGCTGGTTTGGTCGTTTACCGGTCAAGATCAGGTTTTACACGGCTGGATGCAGCACATTTGATTTTAAAGTTTTAATACTCTGAAATCCCATCTTCCCCCCACCCCACCCCCACACAGGGTGGGAAGGTATCTGCTGGAAGCTCTGGGCCGACCACCAAAAATAATCTTGCCCATGTACTATTGCCAGTGACAGACAAATGGGGTAGGGGCCGAGTAAGAAGATCAAAATTGAACTCCATAGTGCAGATTAACAATTGCAGAAAGAAAGAAATGGTTCCTGGAATTCCTTTTGGCCACTCATACACACTTTTCGCTTAAGCTTTACACCTACAACTATCTGGCTCGGTACGACATTGATTCGATCTACAAATTTGCCAATGGATACCACAGTAGTGGGTTGTATAAAGGAAGGGGATGAGTCAGCAAACAGGATGGAGAATGAAAACTTGGCTAAATGGTGCACCAACAACAACCTCGCACTCAATGTTAAGGAGCTGATTGTTGACTTCAGGAAGGGAAAGCCAGAGGTGTACAATCCAGTGATCATTAGGAATTGAAGGTGGAGGCGGTGAGCAAATTCAAGTTCTTGGGAGTCACTAGCTTGGAGGATCTTTCCTGGACCCAACACACTAATGGTCTCATGAAGATAACATGTTAATACCTCTACTCCCTCAGGAGGTTTGGTATGACACTAGAAACCCTGGCAAATTTCTATAGATGTGTGGTGGAAGGTTTGCTGACTGACTGCATCAATATGGGGACACCAATACCCCTGAGCATCAAGCCCTCCAAAAGGAAGTGCAAACAGCCCAGGACATCACAGACAAAACTCTTCCCACTATGGAGTACATCTACAGGGAGCATTGACGTCAGAGTGCAGCAGCAATCATCAAGGATCCTTAATCACCCAGCACTGTTCTCTCTGCTGCCATCCTAAAAGAGGTATAGGTGTCCCAAGACTCACAGGGACAGCTGCTCCCCCCTCCACCATCAGACTCCTCAACAAACTCAATCAAGGATTCATTTAAGACTCTTACTTGTGCATTTTATGATATTTTTATTCTCTCTGTATTGCACAGTTTATCTGTTTACAGTCGTTTATATGTATACCCTGTGTATGGTTTTTTCTGCATTACCAATAAATGGTAATTCTGCCTTGCCCGCAGAAAAATGATCTCAGAGTTGTATGTGATGTCATGTATGCATGTACTCTGACAATAAATCTGAAATCTGAAGCTCAGAAACCCCCAAATGGCTACTTTTTCACTTGTCAACTGCCAGGGAACCATCCCTCAACTGCACACTTAAATATGTAAGGAGACAGAAAAGAAGGCGCAATTTTAATAACATGAATCTAAAAATCTTTCAGATCTTTCAAACTGCCTCACAGAAGAACTTTACAATCCTGTCCTCCAGTACTGAGATTCTATGAGGAGCCAACCAAGGGAATCCTGAGCTCTCAGCGCTAGTAAAGGAACGACTAACAAGATGGTAAGGAAGAATGCGATGGAATGGTCATCCTTGTGACTGACAGTGCCCTGATTCAACTTAGAAATATCAATGAAAGAATAGAAAAATTAGATCCGACCACGTCCACTGATCAGGCTCACTCCACCAAATTCACCATTAGCAGTCACATAAAGCACTTCGATCACTCTCCATTTGGGGGGGGGAGGTTTACATCATTATCACTCTCCATTTGGGGGGGGGGGTTTACATCATTATATGGAAAAGCATTTAAACTTTGAGAACAAATCACTCATTTGGATAAATCACTTTTGTACAATTATTAAGAAAGGATCAAAAGGCCGGGCGCGGTGGCGCGCGCCTGTAATCCGGCTACTCGGAGGCTGAGGCTGTCGGATCGCTTGAGATCAGGAGTTCTAGGCTGCTGCGGCCTGTGTTGAGCGGGTGTCCTCATTCAGTTAGGCATCGATATGGTGACAGCTGCAGGTCTCACCAACTTGTATAAAGAGGACCGAATAATCGGCTTAAGCCAGAAAAAAGCCCTGTGCCAACGAGACTGACGGTGTCGGCCGATAGACCTGCAGCGCTACCTGCTCAATACAGTGAGACTTGGTCTCTTTAAAAAAAAAGGATAAAAACCAGAATAAATTACAAAGTTGGGTACTAAATTAATTGATTGATTTTGTATTTGGATGTGATGAAAACCAATCATGATAATTAATGCATTTCTGTGCAAAAGGATCAAAATTCTACTGCTGTCTATAATAGATATTCATACATCATGTTGAAGTACGAAGGGAATCCTCGCACATCCCATCACCTCTGCCTCTCCTAATACAGTCAAATGTGGAGAATAGACCTCACTAATACAGGAAAGGCGACAAATAAGTGTTTTCACCTTAAGATCCTTATGAATCTGTTGACAGCAGACAAGCAGTAATGTTACCTTCCCCTGGTCTCAAGGCTGCAGCCAGAAATGACATCACATTCTCAACTGGTTAATCCTAAACAGAGTTTTAACCAGCTGTATTTTTTGTACTGTCAAGTCAGGGGAGACCTCGTATCTTTCCCATATTCGATTACACACACATCTATATATAAACACAAATATTTACAAAGGAAAATGCAAGATAGTAATTATGCCACTTAAAATACAAACAATTTTGCAATTTTTATATCACACTGTTCATAAAATTGATGCATTGGTTTAAAATTTATTATCTCAGTATGTGTACTATATCACACTTTTGTTCATTTCTTAGGCTCAACTAGATTTTGCAGTCAAGAGACTGATGCAGCACCTTTAATTTTCCTTGTTTATTTGTGGATAGACTTCTCCAGTGAATCTTTGCTCAAATATTATGAAGCATTTTACCTTTTTACTTTACTCTGCTGGATATAACTCTTTCCTAATGCTGATCATGTCCACATGCTCTCAGGGGTTATGCACATTTTAACAATTAATGAGTTCTTAACTAGTATCAAATGAGAAAGATGTGAGGCTGTGACTGGACTGCTCTTTGGGAATCCCTTACTTATCGCTTTATCATCTGTTTCATTTGAAGACGGTCAGACATTAGAGTTGAGCTTTTACTTTATAATCTGGAAGGCCAACAATGCACATTATAACCCTTCACAGATGAGGATGAGCAGCACAGTGTATGAGTCCTGAGAATCCAACATGATCACTCATTTATCATCAGCTGTTACCTTCCTATGCTGTTACCTGAAATGAGACAAGATACAATGAAGCAGGCCACAACTGGATACTTCATTGCCATTTGCAAGGTAGGTTGAGATTGCATCTCATATTTTTCACGTGGAGATCATTAGGCCCTTATCCTTGATTTGCAAGCATTTGTGGCCTGAAATGAGAGGCCACAACATACAGTCATCAGCACAAGGTATTGAAATTCTGCACTTAACTTAGTTTAGGGTGTTAAAAAATTGCCGATTTTCCTTTTGCTGCTTCTAACCATTAATTGAAATCATATTTATTTTCACAGTTGGACATTACTGAGATTAGCAACTCTCACATAATGCTCTGAGTACATTATAATATTTGCAATTATAGTAAAATACCCACTACCCGGCACCTTCGGAGATCACGGATCTGGAAATGTGAATTTTCTGGCTGACTGAGGCTCACTCTTCCAATGTCTAATACACATGAATTAAGAATTCACTGTTTAAAAGGCAAAAATAAAAGACAGTGAAAAATGTAATTTGAAAAAAAAATCAGTATTGTAGTCTTTAATTAGGTAAAGTTCACTTTAATCAAATAATTCCTGTAACTTACAAAATTTAAATTCGAACCTCGGTCACTGGCACTGTAACTGCCCTGTGCTGGCCGCTACGCTAACCATGTCACCGACATAATTAATCCCTCTTCCACAGGTTTACAGATAAAGCCTAATACGAATAAGATATAGACTCTTATGAGGCAGGGACAGGACGACACTTTGGAGAGTTGCCCCAGTGATGAGTGGCATCGACCAGCTCTTCATCCTGGTCAGGCCCTTGGTGTACCCCGACTCACCTCCATGCAAGTGTCTGGGTCACTCTTCTGGCTGAATGTTTGCTTCCAAGGGATTGTGTGTTGCTTTGGAGAATATTTATTTTTTTCAATTTTAAACTTATTTTAAACTTTATTTTTTAAAACATATTTATATATTTTAATATTTTTAATATTTATATATTTCCTCGAATTTTTTTGCTGGTTCTTTGAGTTTCCTGTTGATTGAATGCCGGATAATGGGGATTTTTCTGTACTGAGATCACAAAAGTAATAAGGGCTCGATGAACCTTCCCCACACACAGAGTCCTGATGCCAGAGCACAGCACTGAGCTTTATAATTCAAGGAAGAAAATTATAAGAACACTATACTAGGCTTTTCAATTCATTTTGACTTTGTAGACATCTTTCTAAATCATGATAAAAAGCCTATTTCTCTCCATTAAATAATATTCTAATTTAAAAAATTTAAATGTAGACATGCAGCATAGCAACAGGCCGTTCCAGCCCACGCGTCTGTACCACCCAAATGCACCCAATTAACCTACAATAATTCCCTCCCCTTCCCCCATGTATTTTCAAGGGTGGGAGGAAACCAGAGCACCCAGAAGAAACCCACACAGACATGGGGAGATTGTACAAACTCCTTATAGACAGAACCGGATTCGAACCCAGGTCGCTGGCACTGTAATGCTGTCGTGCTAACTGAATTAATTTTTTCTAAAATCACTTCCCTGCACTATACTTCTTTTACCAAATTTTGTCCACTCACTTCATCCATCGATTATGCCTTGTCGTCTCTTTATGTCCCTTTCACTTTCTTATCTACCTTTGGTTAGCAATAAATTTTACTGTAATACACTTGACCTCTTCATCTACATCATTAATATTTGATTGCACATCATGAGGTCCCAGAAATTATTACACCTACTGGTTGCTTTCCTGAAAATGGCCTTTAATTGCTTTTTATGTTTATTTTCCAAACCTCCGTCCATGATAATACCCAACTCTCAATTCTCTTACTGAATGTAGCAACCTTCTTCTGGAAATCCAAATACACTACTTCTACAGATTCCCTTTATCTAGCCTGCCTGATACCTTCTCGTTCTGAAGTCAAACAGAGTTGCCCTTTCATAAAGGGAAGACTTTTAGAAAGTTACCTTGCGATCATGTAGTGATCCCAGCATTTCCATGACCACTATACACAGGCATTACATTTCCGGTTTTCTGATCTGCTGCGACCTTCCAAAGAATGGCAGAGAGAAGTTGCTAAGCAACTTAGTGGTTGACTACGCACTCTGCAGCAATTTCTTTTCAGATCTTAATATTCAGACCATCAATTCCAATGCATTAGTCAGCCTTTGGTATCACAAGTTTGAGCAGTCTCTTTTGATTGTGATTGCTTTAAGTTCCGACATCTCTAAAGACCTATGCATTCTTTTCTTTTTGTCTGTCAGAGAATCTTATCAATCATGTGCATGCTGACACTACCCACAAGTATAAAACAAACAAATCAGAGGCTCTGCTCATGTTGGGCTCCAAATCACAAAATGTTCAAACCATTCCTGAACTTTGGAACACTGAATGCAATTCTGGTCATCCCATTGTAGGAAGAATGTGGAGGCTTTGGAAAGGATACAGAAGAAGTTTACCAGGATGTTGGCTAGTTTAGATGGTATGATTTTTGGAGAGAGGTTGAACAAAAGGATCATTTTCTTTGGAGGATAGGAGGCTGAGGAACAACCTGACAGAGTTTATAAAATCATGAGCGACCATTGGCTAGGTGGACAGTCAGAATCTTTTTCCTAGGGTAAAAGTGTTACGTGCTCAAGGACATGTGTTTAAGGTGAAGTTGGACCTGGAGTTTAAGGGAATTATGCAGGACAACGTTTTTACACAGAGATGGGTTGGTGCCTGCAATGGGCTGCCAGTTATAGGTGTTGGAATCACATACAATAGTAATACTTAAAAGACTTCCAGATAGACATGTGAATACAAAAGGAATGGAGGGAGATCTGTCATGTAGAAGCAGCAGAGTTTCAGTTTGATTTGGTCATCATGTTTGACACAGACACGTGGGCTTAAGGGCCTTCTCCTGTGCTGTTCTGATCTATGTTCTAATACATTGAGGGACATCTGTCATCTTTTGTAAAACTTATTTTATTTTGTTTTTCAATTTATTTTACAACAGATGTCATTTCCAGCCTTTAAAACCCATGCTGTACAATTACACCCAAATTAACCTAAAACCCTGCATGTTTTTTGAAGGGTGGGAGGAAACCAGAGCACCTGGGGGAAACCCACACAGACACGGGGAAAACGTGCAAACTTCTTACAGAGAGCACCAGATCTGTAAGGAGTTTGTACCTTCACGCTGTGTCTGTGTTTAGATTGCAAGTGAAATAGAGAAGACAAGCCTGATAGTAGTAATTGCTCCATCTTCAGGTTTTTAGGCCATTTATTGCCTGCTTTTAGCCAAAGGCAATGTCATTAAGAGCATCTTCAATATGAAGTGAGATCTTCCCCAGAGAGAAAAAAACAAGCTAATGCAGAATCCCTTGTTACTGTAAAAGGTGGCTAAATAGTCATGACTCTCACTCACCGTCAAGCTGGATTTTGTGTTTCCTCACTGGAATTACACCCACAACTCACTGGCTACAGACTTGCAGTTCCTCTTTATGTTTTCCCTGTGTGCGCATGGGATCAATCCCCTGTCCACGGCATGAAATATATTAGTTCATTGAGAATTCATGTTCTGTCTTCAAAAATTGAGTTAAAGCCTTTCTACTGAGCAAAGGCACAAGTGTCTTTCCAAGTGTTAGATCCATTTATGCTGCCCTCCTGGCGATTGAAAAGTCTATAAAAACCCATCAATGCCACCTACAACACCAACCTTTAAGATTTTTATTAGATTTACAAGTCATCGCTGCACCAGATCATGGGCTCAATTTACTCTCCCAGTCTGAACTAGTTACAAATTGACCAGTCATAATGTGCTCAGGCAGTTATGACATTAAATAACTTGTCCTAGCACCTCTAAAGTGGTCAATAGGACTATCCAAGGGGTCGAAAAATGCAGGGGAGGGGTGTTTGAAAGGGGATCAACCCTTGGCTGGGGGGGGGATGTTGATTGAACTTTTTGGGTCGAAAGAATTGAATAGCCCAAGGTCCCTGCTCCTTCTAGAGTCTCTCCCTTCTAGGCCCCTAGATTTAAGCCTACTCATCCTAATGGTTAATCTGCCACTGCCTGTTGAGGATTTTACACGCCCCTCTCTTTCTTTTCCTTTGTCTTAAATTGATTCTGATTCTATCCTCCATCTTTGCAAGTTTCTCAGACCTTCATCTATTTATTATTAACAATGTATTTTGTCCTTCCTTTATGCAACTGGAATACCCTCTTTTCCTCACTGCTGTTATTCCAATTCTATTCTAACTTCACTTCTTGAACATAATTGTTTCCTGAAATACAATTTGTTTTTTTTTCCAGAAAGTTCTATCCAATATATTTTTAACATTTATTTATGTTAAAAATGATGCAAGAAAAGCAAATATTTTGAGATATTCCCCTTTTTATTCTTTGCTTGCAGGCCTGATGAAGCACATATTCTTTCAAGTGGAGGGAAAATCAGAATGGGTTTGCACTTTGAAGTTTTTTGTTTCCCTTGTGAGTATGAAAGGAAATTCTAGTGATACTCAGTACAATGACAATTACACTAAAGAAGAAGTTCACCCAATGATAATTACATTGTAAATATACACTATTGAAACTATGAAAAATATTAGAAATAAGTCCATCTGGAAAAAAAAATTCAACAAAACCAACTGATTTAAATCCTTGTTTATTAATCGGATAGCTCCTGTTTCTTTTACATTACGGTCTTCAAGCAAAAACTATCCATTCCTACATTCATTGTCTGTATGAGAGGTCCTTCTCAGATTTCTGTCATGATTTCATTTTATGAGCTCCTTCAGTCTATTTTCTGTCACTTGTTCCATCCTTGGACCGTAACAATTTTGTATTTGTTTCCTCCACTCTGATTCCCACTCTTTTGTTCTGTTTTCCACTTCTCTTATTCTTTCTCTATTTCTGATTTTGTTTTCTCTCCAGCTTGGATTCTGTCAGTCTCTCTGGCATACAAGAAGCAGTACAGCACAGGAACAGGCCCCTCCACCCGTGAGTCTGTGCTGAGCAGGATGTCCAAATCAAACTAAGAATCTGCTGCTTGCACTTGGTGGATATCCCCCATGCCCTTCGTATTCACGTGTTATCTAAAACCTCTTCAACACACAGATTCCAACACTACTTCTGGTAGTCCATTCCAGACACTTTCCTATAACTCTGTGTAATATATTTAACCCGCACAGCTCCCTTACGCTTCCTTCCCCTCACCTAAAGCTCATATCCTCTAGTGGGTGACACTGTTGCCTGAGGAAATTATTCTGACTGTCCACTCTATCAACGCTTCTCATGACTTAATGCACCCCAGCCTCCGACACTCCAGAGAAAACAACCCAATTTTGTACAATACTCCCTATTTTCCATCTTGGTCATTCCATATACCTTTTGTTCCAGTCTGTTTATTTCTGCTCTTTGTCATTTCGATTATTTTTTTTAGAAAAAACCCTTTTCTTTCTGAACTCTTCTGATTTTTGACTCCATTTCACTTTGGTCTCTTACATACCTCAGTGTATTATCATTTTGTCCTGTTGCTTTTCTCTTTGATCGAAACTGTCACACAAGGAGGTAGTGGCAGATGCCATGAGAAAGACGGGGAAGACAATTTGCTGAGAGGCAGAACTTGGGAAGTTTATTCCACATTCTTGAATAGATCTGAGTGAATTGACTTGAAATAAAAGCAGATTAAATAAAACTGACAAAATGATGGGGTCCAGACAGTCAAGTTCAAAACCCACAAATGACAGTTGTAAAATTTATATTCAATGAATATAATTATTTAAATTTAATTCAATTTAGACATCCAGCATGGTAACAATAGGCCTTTCTTGCCCATAAGCCCATATCGCCCAATTACACCCAACTGGTCTACACCTCCGGTATGTTTTTGGAGGGTGGGAGTAAACTTGAGGACCCAGAGGAAACCCACACAAACACGGGGAGAGCATAAAACTCCTTACAGATAGCAGTAGTTTTGAGCCCTGGTTGGTGGCACCGCAACAGCGCTGCGCTAACCATTATGCTAACCTTATCATTCGGAACTTGGAAAAAGGAAAGATAATTATCTTGGCAATAACGACATCGAAAGACAACCATTAAAATCCATCTGGTTCTCCAATGATGGCCCTGTTTTTATCGTCCAACCTGCTGAGTATTTCCAGCTCATACTGTTTTCATGAAGCACAGTGTGAAAACAAAAATTATGCTCTATTTTATTGAAGGTTTAATTACAGACTGGAAGCATAGACGTGGATAGCAGGTTGACAAAATGGTACTCTACCACCACACTCACCAGTTGGAAGAGGACAGCATCATGAATAGATTTAGTGTCGTTCACAGAGTAAACATCTCAGGTACTTTGCAGGAGCTCTGCTCAACCAAACTGTACGGGAGCCACGTAAAGAGGTATCAGAACCAAAGGTCAGGAGAAGCACATGTTAGAGAGGCAGAAAGTCTAGAGAGGACATTCTAGAGATTAGAAGCTTAGTTAAATACATTCTTGAAAAAGAGCAACAAATTCAATTCTTATATTTGAAAGCAATCTTGAGTTACTTTCTATATTGATATCCCTTGAGTAATCTTGCTCAGCTGGATATGCTTTTGTCTGTACAGCAGTCTCACAAGTACAGAATACCCTAGAGTCAGGCAGGGAAAATCTGTTCTTCCTCCTATTTCCAGGATTCATCCACATCCACTTGGATGGGATCGGAGTTGTTCATTTGAATAAAACTATGTGAACCTAACTTTTTTCTTTCTTTTGTATTTTAGCTATCCGGTACCGCACGGATGGCAGTCTCTTCAATCTGAGGCGCCTGCAAGCTCACACCAAGACACAAGAGAAACTTGTCCGTGAACTACTCTTTGCAGACGATGCCGCTTTAGTTGCCCATTCAGAGCCAGCTCTTCAGCGCTTGACGTCCTGCTTTGCGGAAACTGCCAAAATGTTTAGCCTGGAAGTCAGCCTGAAGAAAACTGAGGTCCTCCATCAGCCAGCTCCCCACCATGACTACCAGCCCCCCCACATCTCCATCGGGCACACAAAACTCAAAACGGTCAACCAGTTTACCTATCTCGGCTGCACCATTTCATCAGATGCAAGGATCGACAATGAGATAGACAACAGACTCGCCAAGGCAAATAGCGCCTTTGGAAGACTACACAAAAGAGTCTGGAAAAACAACCAACTGAAAAACCTCACAAAGATAAGCGTATACAGAGCCGTTGTCATACCCACACTCCTGTTCGGCTCCGAATCATGGGTCCTCTACCGGCACCACCTACGGCTCCTAGAACACTTCCACCAGCGTTGTCTCCACTCCATCCTCAACATCCATTGGAGCGCTTTCATCCCTAACGTCGAAGTACTCGAGATGGCAGAGGTCGACAGCATCGAGTCCACGCTGCTGAAGATCCAGCTGCGCTGGATGGGTCACGTCTCCAGAATGGAGGACCATCGCCTTCCCAAGATCGTGTTATATGGCGAGCTCTCCACTGGCCACCGTGACAGAGGTGCACCAAAGAAAAGGTACAAGGACTGCCTAAAGAAATCTCTTGGTGCCTGCCACATTGACCACCGCCAGTGGGCTGATAACGCCTCAAACCGTGCATCTTGGCGCCTCACAGTTTGGCGGGCAGCAACCTCCTTTGAAGAAGACCGCAGAGCCCACCTCACTGACAAAAGGCAAAGGAGGAAAAACCCAACACCCAACCCCAACCAACCAATTTTCCCCTGCAACCGCTGCAACCGTGTCTGCCTGTCCCGCATCGGACTTGTCAGCCACAAACGAGCCTGCAGCTGACGTGGACTTTTTACCCCCTCCATAAATCTTCGTCCGCGAAGCCAAGCCAAAGAAAGAAGAATTAGTTTATTTAACTTGCCCATAAGCCCATACTCTGGTAGAATAGTTCTTTTAAACTAATTATATTTCAACTGTTTCTGACATATCCGTCCATCAGGGGGAAAGCAGGAGTTGTTAGATGATGATCAGGGTAGTCAAGGGCAGGGTTCCAGTGTTTGCCACTTAATGCCCAGTATCCACTCACAGAACAGTCTGTTTTACAGGCATCTCCGAGACACTGGCAGACCCACAGCTGCAAATAGTACGAGTGAATTGGTGCATAGGCCATCTCAAGTAGGCTTCGGACTCATATCACCTAAATAAAGTCTACTATAATACTATTACACATTGACTAAAACGTAATGAAAATGCATTGAAATGTAGTTAATAATTTAGGTAAATTCTGCTCTTCACAACCTTTTGGAAAATAAATAAAGTTAGGTGTGCATTTGTACAGCCCTCTTCATAACCATTAGTGGTGCTTAAGTGCTTTACAGCCAATGGAAGGACAGTTTAAAGTGCAGTGCTTGTTGGATTGCCGCCAATTTGCATGCATCAGCAATGTGCTCATGACGAGATAATCTGTTTTACTCATGATGGTTGAAGGATAAATATTGGCCAGAGCATCAGGTGCAATTCAACTGCTCGTTTTCAAACCCATACCATGGATCTTTTACATCCCCCTGGAGTACAGACAGCATTTCGGTTTAATGAATCTCCTGAAAGGCAGTGCCTCCAACTGTGCAACACTTCCTCACTAATGCATGAGATAATAAATTCTGGTTCTGATTAGTTTCAATACAGTGCCCTCCGTAATGTTTGGGACAAAGACACTTTTTGCCTTCATTTGTCCCTGTGCTCCACAGTTTTAAATTTATAATCAAACAACTCACATGTACTTAAAGTGTTCATTCCACATTTTATTCAAGGTTATTTGTATATATTTTAGTTTGACCATGTAGAAATTGTAGCACTTTTTATAGATAGTCCCCTCATTCCAGAGCACCATGATGTTTGGAACATTTGACCTCTCAGGTATGTTTATTTACTTCATTGGTCCAGGTATAAGAGATCTTGGCTTGCTTCAAAGCTTTAGATCAGCTTTGGAGTCTGTAGTTGCCATTTTGTGCTAACGAAAGTCAAAGAAGATATTTTGTTGAACGACAAGAATAAAACAGTAAGAAATATCACCAAAACTTAGGATGACTAAAATCAACTGTTTGGAACATCATTAAGAAGAAAGAGCGTACTGTTGAGCTCAGTAATCTCAAAGGGACTGGTATTCCAAGGAAGACCTCCACTGCTGACGACAAAAGAATTTTCATCATCGTCATAAAGAAAAATCCCCAAATGCATGTCCGACAAATCAAGAGGTACATGTGGATATGTGCACTCAACCTGATCAAGCTTGAAGCTATGAGGGAAGGGAGGAGGGGGGAAAAAAGTTTTGTATATCTGTATTTCTTTGCATGTCTGTATACTTTATCTTTAATAAATAAAATCTACAAAAAAAAACCCTGATCATGCTCCAAGGTGAGACCTTTTTGGGTAGAACTAGGCCAAATTCTTGAGAAAATAGTAATTTGCTTCCACAGGACTCAGGGTTGTTCCTGTAGGAAACAACATTAAAGTTAAGGCTTATAATGATGTTGTCCATATTTCAAATCCAATTTGTGTTGATCACATTGGTAGTGGCCAGGAAGTGGATAGTGGTTACCTGGAAGTCAGACTCTCATCGAGGAATTATGCGTTGGAATGCGGAGAGCTGTGTTCCCCTGGAGAAAGTTACCTATAATTTAAGCAGGAAATAATGACACCTTCCTGAAAATTTGGCAACCGCACCCACGACATATAGGTGCGAAGATATAGTGCAGTTCCTTGTGTTTCATCGCTCTCTCCGTCCCCGTCTGCCCCCTCCCCAAAGGGGAAGGGGGAATCCATCTTAATCAGACTGAGCCATGAAAATTTTAAGACTGGGGGTCCTGAGGTGAGGTCCCAAAAATCCAATGATTATGGTTTTCTCTTTGGGTTTGTTTCTATTTTTTCATAATAATTTTTTAAGTGTAATTGCTTTGTTTTGCGTTCCATCCTTACGTCCCAAATAGATCAAGGGACACTGATAAATGTTACAGGATAAGAGGCAAGGTCTAATTTATTGGGTTTTTTTTCCTGAGGTGATTATTTAATTTTGCCTTCGTTTGCTGTGAAATGAGGGGGGAATGGGAGGGAGTAAAAATTGGACTTGACGGTGAAGCTTGTATATAATTGGAGAATGTAGTGTGTTTTCTCATTATGGATTGTTGACAATGTTTGAGTTTGAAAAATTATAAAATAGTCCAAAACAAAAGTCATCGTACTTGGATTTAAAATCAGTGCAAGCAGATGAGACGAGATGAGAGGTCCCATGATGAAATCTTCCAGGTTACATTCAACCAATTCTTAACGTTGGGCTGAAGCAATATTGGCCTTTTCCTTTTTGTGCAGGTTAGAAGGAGTAGGGTGGAGGCATTTTTCACATCCATGCTCACAGCAGCTGCACGAAATTGTGCAGCTGAACCCTGGGAAATGGAGACGTGACCGAAAATCATTCTGAAGGGTGCACTGTGCATACGACAAAAGAAATCCCCCAAAATGAGTTCCATCTTAAATCAATTTAGTTTTGTATGGATTGTGAAAGCAATGTCCTATTCCATGCAAAACCAAGCTCTTTTGTTTCCCTGATAGGAACAATATTTATAATCAGTGTATTTCACGAGAATCTCATCCTAAAAACATTTTTCCTTCCTTTGGAAAACTGCTGTACAATTTGCAACAATGGAAATTCAGTTCAACCTTGGACTACCATTAACCTTTCAAAGATTGTATTCATACAAGTTATACAAAGACATCATTCAGGAGCTAGAAATGTGTTTTTCACACTTCCAAACCATCCTAAAGTGAAGCCCTTATAAAAAGACATTTTCAAAAAACCTTGAAGCTCAGTAACACAGAGTAGTAGCTTGGCTGAGCAACATTAATAGTGCATGGCTCTTTATTATCCTGGACACATCAGGAGCAGGGACAAAAGGTTGAACTGCTAAAGAAGCATAGCTTTAATACCCAACATTCTTGCAATGTCATTTATAATAAATATCTATTGCTTGAACATTATTTCACAAGGAAATTGTTCCTTGCTGTCAAACAATGCTATTATAATGACATATATCTCTGCAATTCTTAAGTCTATCATGTCCTAATGGTCACACTAAAACTTTCATTTAAAGAATATCAACAACAAAAATATATCCCATACCAATTCCCTTCCATTTACAGGCTTTATCTTGCACTCTATAAAATATTTAAGCTCTCCACCACTTATGAATTTGTTTTGAAAAATAAAACGAAATAACATTCACAGAAAGATTCCAGCATAAACCATCATAATTTTATATTTGCCATAATGTGATAAACGGAAACTTTTGTCTGACACCCAGCAGAAGTGTCCCCAAAATGTCAGAAGGAAAAAAAAATGAACATAAATCAAACAGGTCACTGGAGAGTTAAAATTGGCTAATTTGAAACAAAATGCAAGAGAGGTGTCTGAAAAACACAAGTTCAAACTATTGAGCAGTGTGCTTGTTACAAGTTTTACTTCAAAAATGGCTTGGTTTTAATCTTATTGAGCTTGAAAGATCAACAGAATTACCATGAAAACTTTGTATATATTACTAATTGTTCTCTTATTTCCTTTCACAAAATATGTCCATTATTTCTAAATATTCAATGGATATCCAACATGAACTAGAAGGCCCAAGTTGACCTGTTTCTGTGCTGTAATTGTTAAATGGTTATATTATAGTTTTAACAGTTAAGACAGCCAAACTGCTTAATTTACTTATTAATTGCGACAAGAAGTCTTTTCCATTAAAGTCAGGCGACAGAGTTAAAATAAAAATACAGAGAAAAACCTCTATGTGAGATTTATCTTCAGTAATTTGCAGGTTCAAAAATATCCATTGACAAATATTTTACATGTCAAAGTAATGGTCTTCTTTTCCTTTAAACAATCTGAGATGATGATTCACCAAATAGCTTTTTTAAAAAATCATTGTTTTCTTTGGGTAGGCAATAGGTCTTCATTTACTTATAGCCTTATGATAGAAATTCTTCTGGCTTCCAACAATAAGCTGTGTTTTATTTGCTGTCTGGTCCCTAAAGACACACACATTTCTCTATCCTCTAACGGAACAGAATGATTGAGATATAACACCATTGAAAGTGATGCCTGAATGTACTTGGAAAAGGTTACAGTAGCTGCTTTCACAACAGAACTAAAACTAAATTATTTATCACTTTAATCACCTTACTGGGTTACTGATTTAATTATGTTATGCAATAGAATTTTAGATACACACACACACACACACACACACACTGCCAAGTGGCTATGATAAAATGAAAGTTGCAGTGTTCTATCAATATACAGCTGAAGGATGAGATAGCACATAGGCTTTGTTCTTAAGTACTTCACTGCATTAATGTAAAAAAAATAAAGAAATGCTTCAATGAAGGAATATTTTATCAAACGCCTTTCAGTGGAACATATTGGAGTAAACAATGCTGACAGTACAGAAACACAGCAGCTTACGAGGTGATATAGTCAAACTACAGAAGTGTGTCAAAATGTTGCCATAATTTTTGCTTTAAAGAAATAGATCAGAATTTTAGAAGCAGAATGTATTCTCATGATAATGTCACAAAATTTGTGGTTTTGTGACAGAATTACAAGTGCAAAATAGCCTTGAATTAAATTTTGAAGAAAAATCAGTGCAAAGGAAGAGAAAAATATGGTAGCGTCTGTGGTTCATTGTCCGTTCAGGAATCTGAAGGCAGAAGGGAAGAAACTTTTTTTGTTCCGTTGGGTGTTCATCTTCAGGGACATGTAAATCCTTCCTAGTGGTGGGAGTGAAAGAGGGCATGGCATGGGTAATGAGGGTCCTTGATGATAGAGGCTGCTTGCTTGAGTCACCACCATGTAGATTTCCCTCTGGAGAGAAGACTAATGCCCATATTGGCACTGGTCAAGTTCACAACTCTCTGTACCCTCGAAGCTGGTCAGCAAACTCTAAGACCTGGGCCTCAACACTTCACTGTGTAATTGGATCCTGGATTTTCTCACCTCCAGACCATGACCAGTGAGGATAGGTAAGGACATCTCCTCCACCATCTCCATCAATATTGGAGCACCACGGAGCTTTGTTCTTAGCTCATTGCTGTACTTGTTTTACACTTGTGACTTTATGGCTTGATACAACAATAACATCATCCAGAAATTTGGTAATGGTTTTTTTTTTAAAAAAAGGTTGACAAGTTACTACACAGGAGGGAGACTGAAAATTTGGCTGAATGGTGAACTAATAACAACTTCTCACTTTACGTCACCAAAACCAAGGAGTTAATTGTGGACTTGCAGAAGGGAAGTTTGTTGTTGAGGGGTCTAATGGTGGAGGGGTAGCAGCTGTTCCTGAACCTGGTGGTGTGAGTCTCATAGCACCTATACCTCTTTCCCAATGGTAGTGGCAAGAACAGAGCATGTGCCAGGTGGTGTGGATCCTGATAAATGCTGCTGATCTTCGATGGCAGTGTTCCCTGTAGATGTTCTTGATAGTGGGGAGAGTTTTGCCTGTGATGTCCTGAGCTTTACCATACAGTGATGCAGCTGGTCAGCCCATTGGTATAAGAGAGCTAGGCTTGCTTTTTTGATCACCTTTGGAGTCTGATGACAAGAGCTGAGCCAATGAAGTCAAATAAATGATTATGAGGCTGAAAAACAAGAATAAAGCAGTTAAGGGACATCGCCCAAACCTCAGGATTACCAAAAATCAATGGTTTGGAACATCATTAAGAAAAAAGAACATATTGAAGAGCTTCATAATCACCACTGATGAAAACAAATTCTTATCATAATGAAGAAAAATCCCCAAACACCTGTCCAACAGACCAGAAACATTATTCACGAGGCAGGTGTAGATATGTCAATAACTATTGTCTGGAGAAGACTTCATAAACAGAAATACAGAGGCTACCCTGCAAGATGCAAACTACTGGTTAACCACAGAAGTAGGATGGTCAGATTACAGTTTGCCAAGAATATTTAAAAGAGCCTCAGAATTCTGGAAAAAAAGTCTTGTGGACCGATGAGACCAAGATTAACCCGTATCAGAGTGATGGGAAGAGCAAAGTGTAGAGACATAAAGGAACTTCCCAAGATCCAAAGCATACCACCTCATTTGTGAAACATGGTGGTGGGGGTGTTATGACCTGGGCATGTATGGCTGCCACAGATACTGGCGCATTTATCTTCATTGATGATATAACTGCTGATGGCAGTAACAAAATCAATTCTGAGGTGTATAGAAATATCTCATCTGCTCAAGTTCAATCCAAACTCATTGGACGGCACTCCACTACAGCAGGACAATGATCCCAAACATACTGGAAAAGCATCAAAAGAGTTTGTTCAATGCAAAAAACTGGAAAATTATTGAATGGTCAAGTCAGACACCTGAATGAAATTTAAATGAACATGCTGAATAAAAACTTAAGGGGACAAGTCCCCAAAACAAGCAGGAGCTCAAGATGGCTGCATTAGAGGCCTGGCAGAGCATCACCAGAGAAGATGTTCAGCACCTCGTGATATCTATGAATCATAGACTTCAAGCAGCCATTGCATACAAGGGATATGCAACTATGTACTAAACATGTCTCTTTTAAAATATGTACATTGTTATGTCCCAAATATTATGGAGCCCTGAAATGAGAGAACTACGTACAAAAAGTGCTATAATTTCTACATGGTCAAAATGTACACAAATAACCTTGAAAAAATCTGGAATGTGCTCTGTAATCACGTATGAATTGTTGAATTACAAATTTATAACTGTGGAGTACAGAGGTAAATAAAGAAAAAAAAGTGTCTTTGTCCCAAATATTATGGAGGGCACTGTATAATGAATTTTCCAAGTCCAAACAGTGATTTTCATTACTAATACTCCTTTAAATGAAATGCCAGCAGATCTATAACTGAATAGTAATCCCTTTAAATGGCATAGAGGGTTGTAAAGTAGAGGGTGGTGATGATGGAGATGTGGGGGAGATTTTTTTTCCTGTCGCTAACAACTGGGGTCTCAAAGAAACAGGAACAAGAGCTTTTATCTCTCAGACAAATACAGCTGCTAACCAAGGACGTATCTCAGGTTGCTATGGTGTCAACTGTGCACAGTGCAGCCATCTTCAAGTGAGACATCAATAAACTATAACAAATAACTTGCATCATGAAAAAACCCCATGAAATTTTGAACCAACAATGACTAACAGCGGGGCATAAGCACAAAAAAACAAATCAGTAAGATGTCTGTAATAATTATGAAGGTACCATATATTTCAACACGTCGACCCCCATATTTCAGTCTAATTTTAAAGGTTTTATGGCATATCCAGCATACAAGTCAACCCCAATTTTTGGGATTCCCGAGTTGGCCTGTTGTCCAGCATATACGTCAACCCCCAAAGATCATGCGGATTGATCTGGTTGGAGGTGATTATTATCATGGAGGGTTCATCGATACAATGCAACAAGCAATGAAAGTATGAAATGAGTTTTAAATGAAAAGTGATAAAAATGGTCAAGAAAACCAACAACTGAGCTGCTGCAAGAAAATTTGATGTATATGAGAAGTTGGTAAGAGATTGGAGGAAGAAAGAAGAGACTTTAAGAAAAATATCAAAAAGGATAGTTCATTGAGAAAAGGAATCACTCATTGGAAAATCACGTTGCAGAATAGGTATGTGAACAGAGGCAAGATTGCTACATAGTCACCTGAAATAAAATAAGAACTTTTGTAATGCGGTGGGTCAAGTCCCACCCAGACCTCAGTAAAGATATTGAGGCTACAGTAGACTGGTGCAACCATTTCATAAACAGGAAAATTCTGGTATTATGCCAAAAAAAAAACAACAGTTGCAAAAGATCTTGATCATAAAGTTATAATTTTACACCAGTTTATTATATATAACCAGCAGAAACACCAGTTTTAATTGGCAAATATCAGAAACATGAATCAAACCCCCACCCTCCCCCCATAAATTTTGACATGATGGACAATAGAACAGTGGAATTGAAAGATGTTAAAACTGTGCAAACCAGAAATACAGGCCATGAAAGGACCAGATTTACCCTGGTGTTATCGTACATGGCCAACAGGACAAAATTTAGACCCATGATAATCTTCAAATACAAAATTAAATCTAAATAAAATTCCATCCAGGTATTTTTGTGCATTTTAATGAAAAAGGATGGATGGATAAAAATGGTATAAAACTATGGTTAGACAATGTGTCTAACGGGCAGCCAGGGGGTTTACTCAAAGAATGGAGTTTGCTAGTCTGGGATTTATTTCATAGCCACTTAAATGAGAACATTAAAAGTAGATTAGCACTACATAACACTTACATGGCAGTTATCCCGGGTGGTTTGACCTCTCGATGTCTGCTTGGACAAGCCATTCAAAGACCATGTGTACAAGTGTAATGGCGGATTAAAACTGTGCTTTTGCTTATGCAAGGCTGAGTATCAGTAACCTACTTTGAGAATAATGTATGCATCATCTAAATTCCACCATGAGGCCCAGAGATGCAGTTGTCTTTTGTTGGTGGCAGACTATCAGGAGACCTTGAAGATAAGTAAACCATTTATTCAGGGTGATGGGCTATGAGTAAACAATTTTTGGGTAATATAAGCCATGGTCCCACTGCTGAAGTTTCAGACTCTCTGAGGTGTGGAAACGTCTCTAAGCAAGAAGAAGAACTTCTACATTCCAACCAACATCCCGGTCAGGGGAGGTGGAGAAGCTGCTACCGGCGCCCCGACAACCTACTACAAGTGTGTGGTCGTTACCGTGCTTTGGCAGTTGGGACCAGTCCAGGAGTTGATAAGTATAATTGGGAAGGGTTTGCATATTGTAGTTTGAAATCAGCTTTAGATTTAGTAATAATCACTTGTATAAACTGAAGTGCTCTCGGCGTGTGTCTCTGTTTTCTTTCGGTAGCTCAAACACTGTGACCAATCTAAAATGAACAAAGTGAGAGGTACAAGTTTACCAGAACAGCGAGGAATGGGATACATGGATGTCAAGTGCAGAAAAGTCGTTTATAAAAGGCGGGGCCATGCGTGCTGCATCACTTGATATGATATGTAACTTCCTGCTCAAGGCCTAGGACAAAGTTAAAGTAGAGAATGTGATAAAATCATTCAAAAAGAGCAGCATCTCTTGTGCAATCGATGACATAGAAAATGATTTATTGTGGGACACTGATGACGAAGCTGAAACCTTTGCTTCAGATACAGACTGGGACCCATATGATGACGGTTCAACAGTGAGTATGGATGTGCTTGCTTCCATCTTCACCTCAGACGAGAATAGCAAGAGTGATTTTGAAGGGTCCTAAATATGTTGTTATCACACGATGATAGTGATTTTGAAGGGTGCTAATTGTGTTGTTGTTTTCAATAAAAATCTCAATGAAAATCTGTCACAGTTGAGGTTTTTTTTTTGTTTATCAGGGTCAACTTGTATGCCAGATAGATGCATATTGGATTTTGAGCTGAATTTAAGGTCTCAAAAGTATATCCAGCGTACAAGTCAACCCCCTTCCCTTTTCTTTGAGAGAGATTCTTTTTGGGTTTCATGACTTAACTTGCCAAAAATGTGGAAGTTTGTTGATAAAAATTATGAAGCTGTCAATACCAAACACACTACAGTCTCCTGAAACAGACTAGCATCAGATTTTCATTAGAACAGGACTTAAGATTCACATTATTTGGCCATTAAGTACATGAAGACTGATCTTGTCCCATTTATTTACAAGTTGCTAAAGAAGGACACTAACCATGTGCCTGCAGATTTCTATGGATTTGGGTCAAAAACTGAACACCAATTTGGGAAATGCAGAAGTCAGAGATGAACATAAATATAATTCAAAGGGGTTGAACAAAAGACGTGGTTTTATACAGAGTTCAGCAATATTCAGTGTACAAATATTATCAAGGCCAAGAACCCCCCCCCCCTCCCCCTCCCCCCCCCCCCAGATTTGTACCTCTCCAGAACCTAATGAGTGTATAATACTGTTCAAAATGGGTCACTGCAAACTAAAACAGTAAATGCTCCAATAATCAGCAAGTCTGGTAGCCCCTGTGAAAAGAGAGCCATGAACTTGAAACCCATTTCTATTAGAGACGCTGCCTGACCTGCTGAGCATTTTTGAGGTGGACTGGAAGTCTGCAGATGCTGGAAATATGAAGCAACGCAGCGCGCAGGAGGAACTCAGCAGGTCAGGCAGCGTCCTTGGAAAGCAAACACGAGTTTCCATGCAATCACTGCACTCGATGGATGCTCCCTGACCCCCCCCCCCCCCACCAACCCCCCGCCCCAAGTTTCTCCAGCATTCTGTGCATTGCTGAATATTTCTGGCACTTTACATTTTCAGTTCAGATTCCCAGAATCTACAGGTTTTTGGCTTTCAGTCACAGGTGAATAAGAATCCCAGTGGAATGATCCAGGGTAGAAAAGTCAAATAGATCACCAAATAAATAATTTTTTATTCTGTTAACATGATCAGATTCCTAATTCAAGTGGGTTAAGGGCAAAGAGCTGTTAGCAATAAGCCAATTTACTGTTCTCTCTGGTGAATGCACACCAGAGCTACTCCCTGTCTGCTTCCAGCTACATGACCCATGTTAAATAAATGATCTTTTCTGACCCTTTGGTAAATTTACCACTGGTGAACTCGAGCAGATGTGGTACAATCACTCAGATTGTGCTTTAAAGAATATCAGAGCCTGTGTTCTGGATAGGAGAATTTGATAGTACACTTTGAATGTCAATTGCAAGCTTTGCTTCTTTGATTGGCCCTGGTTTAGTGCCACTGGGTAACTTTAGCTTGCAAATATTTGTAATTTTCATTTGGATGAGCATCAATTCACAATTAACTGAAGGACTCAATATATCCAAGCCTAAAGAAACATTGTTTCTGTTGATGACTTACCTTTGTTGGAAAATACAGTCCTATTAACTTAACAAGGTTATTGTTTCCAGAAGATCAATTTAATTACTTTTATGGGCATTCAGAGTGCTGGAGCTCAGAATAAAATTTATCCAATGGTGCAAGCAATGGGCAGCTCATACCTGCTCACCAGGACTCCCAATGATTCCGGTTCATTGTTCATGATTGCCACTGGACTTACTGTATATTTCACCGTATAAGTCGAGTTGTCGACCACTAAAAAAAAAATCTCAAAAAGGGGGAAATCAACTTGTATGCCGGATATATTTTTGAGACCTTAAATTCGAGAAAAAAAAGAAAAACAGTTTGGCATAGAAGGGGCGCCGCTGCTTCCCGACCCTCCCCACCGCTGGGCGCCACCATAACCCACCCAGATATTCTACAATTGTAAAGTTGGACGTTGCCACTCCTACCTGGGACCCTAATGTCACCGCTCTTGCCCAGTAGGCCAAGGTTCCTGCTCCCTCTGGGAGAACGATGTCACCGGTCCTACTCTGAGGGCCATCGCCACTCCTGCCCAGTTGGCCTCATTCCCTGCTCTCACCGACTCCAGCTGCAGCCAATACTGAAGACTTGGAGCCAACACCATTTTCCTGGCCAGAAGCTAACTTTTTAAAAAAAAACTTATTTGCTTAATTTACAGATTTGTTATTTGGTGATTGGAGTGTTGTAAAAACATTTGGGTTGTTGCTGGGAGGCCCGGACAGCCTGAAAATTGGGGTAGACTTATACACCAGATAAACTAAAACCCTTAAAATGAAAAAGGGGGTAGATGTACGCTCATCAACTGATACGCCAAAAGATACGGTAATTTCTAGTCTGACTTGCACTGACCAAACCACAGAGCAGTTTATTAGCATTCAAGGTCAAGCATTATGGTCAAGTAGCCAGTGTCAAGTGGCAGTCAAGTTCTGAGGCAGTCAATTGAAGAATAAATATGGGATACAGATATTTATTTGCTGCGCAATTGTTCAGCAAAAGGAGGTGCAAGGCGATCCTTCCATCTGATAGCCTTCAGGTTACCCTTGGGCAAGGTATAGCACCTGTTTAACCTCCCAATCAAGGTCATATGAAGCCATGGATTGCAGATGGTTGATGGTTTTTAAACAAGCAGGTTCTACAACTTGGAAATCATGAATCTGCTGATCAATGGCCAGGGTTCCCCGTCCAGTAAGGACACTGCAACTGAAGAAGGCAACGGGAAACCAGCTCAGTATTTTTCCCTTGTATAATCATGAACTCAACATCCAATACAGTCTCCGCTCAAAGATGGAGCCTTCACTGAAGGAGAACAGGGGAGGCAACAACTACAATTCAGAGGGTCAGAGATCATGACGGATGCAGAGACATGATCACCCACGCCGAACGGCAAGGCACCTGAATAAATGATTGTGTCAGGAAGAAAATGTAGTTAGAAGAATTGTTAAAAATTAAAAACTGCATAAAAAAAAATTCACCAGTAAACACATAGCAGGTCAGACAAGATTCACTGGCGTGAAATATTGTTGCTGCCCTTCCCAGGATGCTGATTCACCTGGTCAGAATTTTCTGTTTTTGTATCAACATTCCATATTATGGAAATGTGACAAAATAAAATGGGCATATAACTATACATCAGCTGGCAGCAAAAAGGAAGCTGGCTCATTATCTGTTCTGGCAAGACGTATGCTCAAACTTACCTTGCTACCATGAAACCATATACTGTACAGATTTCAGATCTTTGTGCTAAATACATCTAAAAGTTTGGAACATTATGTTGGCTAGGTGAAAACAGTCCAAAAGAACTCTAAAATATTATGCGTCACGTCAAAGAAAATAAAAAATGATTGCACTCTGGTACACAAGAGGAAGAGAGCACATTTAGTTCTTCCAGCGGTTTTGCCATTTAATGAGATCGTGGCTGAATTGTGACTCAATTGCATTTAAACACTTTCAACCAGGTTTTGATACCCAAGAGCATGTAAAGAAATGGGGTGATCTCAGATTTATAAAGATCAGATGATTCTATTTATTGTCATAAAATAAAACAGAAATACAATATTACATAAAGTTGCCTTTAGTCTGCCATAAGGCATACAAAGATTCGTCATTCACAATGCCCAGTGCCCCTTACAGTCAGAGAAAGAGAAGCAAAAGACAGTTCCCTCAAAGTCCTCAATGTCCATGGATCCTATTATGAGTAAAATGGAATTATCACTGTAAGGAATAATATGGACAGGAGGAACTGAATGGCCACAGTTAACATTTCACACAAGCACCATCACAACACAAGTCACAGCCCAGTGACCATTCAGTACATTGGAAGAACTGAGGGTCGGCTTGTCACTATCTGTTCCAGATCTGATATATTTGCAAAGACATTGTGATTTTGCAAGGGAGAAACATTCTGACTGCTGAAGAGAAAGCAGTCTTTTGAAGCAACTCCTGTGGCCAGCCATTTTTTTTTGTGGAATTCAGGGCAAAGCATGCTCTGGGAATGACTGGGACCTGTGTCAGGAGGGTCTTTGGGGAAGCAAAGTGCTTCATTTTGATCGCGACTAGCAGTGAAGTTACTTGGAGAGACCAGTGCCAGGGTCTTGGAAGCTTCATGGAGGCCGCCCAGTTTGAGTCTTGCCTATGAAAGGACCAGGAGTGTTGTGACCACAGCTCATGTGGATGGACATTTCTTCAAAGGCAAGACAAAGAGAATTCGTGACTCTGTAGCAGCTCCTCATTACATTAATTCTGGGCCTCAAATTTCAAAGGCCTACACTTCAACTCTGAATTAAAAAGACTGAACTTTGAAGTAACCTTCTAGATTTTGGCCTGGACTGTAATGGTTTGGGTATACCTCACACACCTGCGCATAGTGGGGGATGGATTTAGAGTTAAGGATAGTTTAAAAGTTAAGACTATAGTTTTAGAGTTAGAAATAAATTAAGTGTTTTAAAATTAAGCACTGTTTGGTTCATTGCCTATTGCTGCTTGTTAGGCACAGTTCATAACACTTCACCTCCAGTGCTCCCACAGCTGCACAAAACTCCAAATCAGATCAAACCATCAGCAATCCGAGCCCAGATCCAAACCTCTGACACAATGAGGAAGCCTTCAGTTCCCAGTGCCCTTTGGGACCATTCTTGCTCTCAGCACCGGTTCCAGTACCTGGTTCTCATGAGCCAGTCTCCACCAAACTGCAGCCTGCATGAGTCCTTTGACCTCATCGCCACCAGTTCTCCGCGTGTATGTGTCCTTCAACCGCAGAGCCCCTTGCTGGCCCTTCAATGTGGTCATCATGCTTAGGATCATCTTCACCTTTTTCTCAATGGGTGAGGGGGGGTATCTTCCCTTTTACTGGTGTCCTGTGCCAGAATACCGCTCCCCGGAGTCTGCCACCCCTCGTGGCCACCACCAATTACAAGTGCTTCCATCTTAGGCCCAGACCCTACTGTCAAAGAATTTTAAATAGAACACTGCCAGCTCCTTTAGCAGGCTACATACAGCCTGCACAGAACTGTCGACAGTAAAACTGAGCAGTAGGAACCATCGGGGGATGCTGGGTCACCTCTCCCCACTCTCCCCAGGCCTGCAATCATCAATTGATCCGTTTTTCCAAAGGAAGTTTCTAACTACCGTCTTTCTTTTAAAGTTATTTTATTCACTTTTGTCAGAAAAGAAAACAAATATATAATAAATCCATTGTATTGAGACTATTACACATTTAAGATAATAGCATATACTATTGTGACAACAGTACTTGGACTTCAATCCCAATCCAATATGTATTTATACATAGAACTGTATCAGAAAAATGAGAAAAAAAAATCAAACCTAATGCCAGCCAAGGTTGTAATTTATATTGTAAGTAGAGATATCATCAAGCAACAGCCTTGGGACATCCGAACAAAACATCATCAGTAACAACCATCGTTAGTCCAACTGTGAAAGTAAGCCATAAATGAACCCCAGGTCCTATCAAAGGAAACCTTGAAATTTGTGACATTGTCCTTTTTAAAACTTGGAGAAAATTAGGCATGATGTCTAATAGCCATTCTCTGTGAGTGGGTGTCTTACCGACTTTTGCATGATTGAATAGTTCTTTTAAATCCTGTGAAGGTGCACTCTAATTTCAATGCAATATCCCTTTGTTCTAAATTCTCCCATCTTAAAATACCATAAAAAGTATGTTTCAATCATTTGATGGTAACTAGGATCCTTGTCATGTTTTACTGATCTTGCAATTGATCTGTAGTCCTGTTGAGCCTTAAAACCAAAGGACTTGGCCAGTCAATTTTTCACCTCCAACTCCAACCGATCCAGATCCACTATTTTTATTTCCTTTTACCCTCCTTCAAATTTAACTTTCCTTTCATTCCTCCTGCTGAGAAATTTGCTCGTTCAAAATTCTTGTACTGCTCAGATTTTCTACTGTCATCCCAGGCTCTGGAGAAGTTGACAGCCTCCCTCTGAAGAGCCCATCAGACACTCATCGCTGCCTCCTTTACAAGCAGCTTCCAACTGCTCCAATCCACTCTCTTGCAGAATCAACCCCAGTTTTCCCACTAGAGGGAGATTAACCCTGTCAATCTCCTTCCCTTCCAAATAATCTCATCCAGTAGTGATAATGTGATGTCTGTCATGGGATCAGCCATCATCTCTTTATACATCTCCCTCCAGAATGTCAGTTTGCTTGCAGATAAGATCTTGCAATCCACAAGTATGATGAGTTGACATTTGCCAGCAGTTCTGACCAGGAAAACTAATCCTTTCAGTTCACTCAAGCTCAAGTTTATTATTATCCACGAGAACAGCATTCTCTTGTCCTTGATGCAAACACACATACAGGCAAATTTTATATACATCTATATATATATATATATATATATATATATATATCTTTTATTTTTCTTTTTTTTTCTTTGGCTTGGCTTCGCGGACAAAGATTTATGGAGGGGGTAAAAAGTCCACGTCAGCTGCAGGCTCGTTTGTGGCTGACAAGTCCGATGCGGGACAGGCAGACACGGTTGCAGCGGTTGCAGGGGAAAATTGGTTGGTTGGGGTTGGGTGTTGGGTTTTTCCTCCTTTGCCTTTTGTCAGTGAGGTGGGCTCTGCGGTCTTCTTCAAAGGAGGTTGCTGCCCGCCAAACTGTGAGGCGCCAAGATGCACGGTTTGAGGCGTTATCAGCCCACTGGCGGTGGTCAATGTGGCAGGCACCAAGAGATTTCTTTAGGCAGTCCTTGTACCTTTTCTTTGGTGCACCTCTGTCACGGTGGCCAGTGGAGAGCTCGCCATATAACACGATCTTGGGAAGGCGATGGTCCTCCATTCTGGAGACGTGACCCATCCAGCGCAGCTGGATCTTCAGCAGCGTGGACTCGATGCTGTCGACCTCCGCCATCTCAAGTACTTCGACGTTAGGGATATACACACACACAAACAAAAATATTTTGTTACATACTCAGACAGCAGCCAAGACAGTGTTAATATAGAAAATAATATTTTTTATTATTAATTACCAATAATATGACACCTTATGTCCCAAATATGTGCAAATATATGTGGGGGAGGGGTGAGCGAGAGCGAGAGAGAGAGAGAGAGCGCGAGCGAGCGCGTGACCATTACAGCTCAAGCACAATTCTGGAACGTCAATTCAAAATTCAGACTCAGAAATCCAAAGACTCAAAATTGATGCAAGTGATTACAAATGAGGTGGGAGAGACTGGGTGACAGACCATTGTAATGAAATCCTTGTTGAGTTGCTTCCTTTCATACGAGTGGTAATCAAAACTGCACTTTTCTTGGCATAGGGGAAATTAAGCAAGTAGCTTTCACAAAGCTTCCCGAAACCTTTTGTGGGTCAGCCAAAATAACCGTCGCAATAGTCACAATAGGGTTTCAACGATTTCCCTTCAGAAGTGACCTTTCCTTTAGGACACAGTGGATTCAACACGTCCCCTTCAAAAATGACATTTCCTTTGGCCACATGAAGCCACTTCAAAACAGTATTACTCAAAGAGCTGCTGTTCTTGTGGTGCTTCCTTAAAATGGCCTCTGATCATATGTTGGTCACATGGTCCCTGCATGAGTACACGCTCTCCCAGTGTGTAAGCCCACTGTCAATCTCCAAAGCTTGCAGGGCTTGCAGCTGGATTTGTTTTCTCAAAGTAAAAGTCCTACTCAAATGTAAGTATCATTTAATAAACAGCAGAGCCTTAAAGGGCTAGCATACAACAGTCTCAATGCCCATGGGAAGAAGCAACAATTTCTCACCCAATGGCTCTGATTCTCCTGTATCTCTTTCCTGATTGGAGTAGATAAAAGATGCTGTGTGCAGCGTGGAAGGGGCCCCAAATTACTTTGCACACCCTCTTCAAACAACGATCCTGGTAGATCACGTGAATGGGGGTGGGGGCAGATACTTCTATAATCCTTTGCTGCTCTTATGGCCCTGTAGATTGAAGAATTGACCTCCAATCCAATATTCTGCAGCCACTGTACCACACTTTGATTCAACTGGCCCAGAAGCTCTCGAGGTGTTCCTGTAGAAAGTTGATAGAATGATGGCCGATAGCCTTGCCCATCTCAGTCTTCTCAGGATGTGGAGTCACTGTTGTGTTTTCCTGACATGTGAGAAGATGTTGTGTATCCAGGATAAATGGCCTGTCATTCTGAATTCTACCATGTTCTGACCACAGTCTCCATCAGGGCCATCAAAGGAATCATAATAAGTCACTGTCTTCATTCGGGACTTTCACCTGATAGAACATTGCTTCAATATCTGCAGTGATGAAGACAGGTTCTTTACAGAATCTAGCTAACGCGCCTATCAACGTAGTAGTCAAATCAGGACCCTGTTAGAGTTGAGAATATAGTGAACCTCCCCGACATGTTGCTCCACAATCAAACACCACACAAAATTTGTTCTTCTGTAGGTGCAACCCCCCCATAGTGTGGTAAATACCATTTTTTGCCATCACCACGTTCCAAGATATCCTTTGGACATCATAGCAGACCCGTATTTGGTGTGGGCTGAATGAAAAGAAGAATCTTTCTTGAATCTTCTCTTTATATTCAGTGTACATTCCTGGATAACACTTCTATTTATCAGGCATGCACATTTCCCTTTTCTTTAAAGATCATCCAATGCAATAATGATCACTAACCAGCTTGGCAGATTTTGACACTGATTTCAAGATCTGTTGGTCTTCCTTTGAAGGTTCTTGGTCATCCCTGAGGCTCTCAGGAAACTCATTCTTAAACTGCTGCTCCCACAGCCTATCAAACTTAACAATCGACTACTGTATTTTAACTAGTATATGGATAATGGATTTGATATTAATATTTGACTTTTTTTTATATTTGGCTACGATTACAGGTATGGAAAAATTTTTAAATAACATTTTTTTAAAAAAAAACCTTAATCAATATCTTAATTACACTTATAGCCAACTGATTTTGAACCTCTTTCTAAGGGTCTGTTAATCATCCAATCAAATGTACTTTTGACCACATAAGGTCCATTTCCCAAACTCCATGTCATACCTAGTGGTTCCAGAGCTTTTGATATATCTGAACCAATCAGCAACTCAATCTCAGAGTTGAGTTTACGTGAACAAAAGTTTTTCAAATACGTCCACGTTTCAATGTCATTTTGATGCAGGATGTTTCCTTTCTGTACAGGCATAGTCTTCTGAGTGTATACACCTGGGAGTTCACAAAAATCATTACTATCCAGTCCAGCGATCTCATCATCGGCTTCAATGTGTTTAACTTGGCTTATAGTTCTCAATAGAATTTTTGACCTTCTTAGCCCCACGGTGCAAAGTGACACAGTGCTACCTGGGTCAAGAAATGCCTAAGTATGCACTATTGCACTTCCTTTCTTGGCCTTGGCTTGCACAGGTACTATTAAAATTTTGCAGTTATTTTCTCCCATCCCAGTAAGACCATTTGTCTGTACCAAGAGTTGAGCACTGTTTTTATCTGCTTCTTTTCTTCCTGTTTGTTCCTTTTCCATATTCTTCTTTTCCTGAAATATATGTAGCATTTTAGGATGCTTTTGACCGCATATGTTGAGCTGAGTCGCTTTTTGTAGTTCTTGCTGATGTGTCTTTTACACAGACAGCCGAAACATACTCCATTTTCCTTCAGAAAAGTGATTTTCTCACTATGCGTCTTTTTTTCCCCCCAACTGAGCACACTTTTCCAAAGCATGCTTATCTTTACAGAACAAACATTTCTTCTTAACAGGCAAACTTTCATTTTCTTAATATCTTTATCTGCCACTGTCAGAGAGTGGCAAGTGCACTTTTTAAAATATTTTTGATTAAGGGTATGATTTGGACCTCTTAACTTCTTTACTTACTGTTTGAGTGCCTTTGATAGTTCCATCCACTGGATCTGTGACAACGTCCACTCACCCTTAAGTGAACTCTACCAAATCGTTAAAAGTAGTCATTTTATCACATTTTTTTTCTGGTATCCATCAACTGGACTTCTCCATAGTTCTCTCTTCTGGAAGGATAATTTATTTATAATGATTAGCATATTAGAAGATATGTTAAGCTTTAGAAGATGGCCGATATCTGTCATGACATTGCAACATCCTATTAGAAAGAGGGTGTAAGTTTGTAACCCTTCATATCATCTGGTCTTATTGATGACCATGAAAGAGTCTTCTACACATAAGCTGCAAAAATGTTATGCTTATTGCCAAAATGCTTCTTTAGTAAAACCTTAGCCTTTTGGTATCCTTCTTTCGGAGTCATAAGCTGGCAACTCTTTACAAGATCTTGTGGCTGTCCGCTCGTGAACTGTTCCAAATTATATAGACAATCCTCCAAGTTTTGGCTTTTAATTTCAATATTGCGTTCAAAGTTTTTCCATGAAGGCTTGGAATTGAAGTGGGTCACCATCAAAAACTAGAAATTTTCTCAGGGCAGAGAAGAGAGAGTCTATAACTGAATTAATGATGCAGCCACTTCATCTTGCCTTCTCATGCCTGGGAGATAGTCACTTTGTTCACCCGGATTTCTATTACCAGTCGTGAGTGGGTGATATTCTGCTTCATAAGATGGCATTAGGCTCATATCTCTTTCCAATAGGGTCATTATTGGGGTTTGAGATTTGGCACCACTGTGCCTTAACCTGTCTGGTTCAGAACCAAACATGTCTTGTGACCGTAGTACTGGCTTAGCCTTGGTATTGAACATGTTCATTTTCTGTTGTCGTTCCTCAAAACATGACTCCAAAACATTAAAGATTTTAGATTATTTACTTCGAACACCAGATTCCTCTGAACTTTCTAGTGCATTTGACCTGACCTGATTAACATCAATTCGCTTGTCCAGTAGTTCCTTTTGCTTTTTTGCTGCACTCCTCCCTTCTTAGCTGCTCCTCCTGCAGTTCCTTTTCCATCTGCAGCTACCCCTCTTCTCTCCGTAGCTGCTCCCATTTCTACACCTCCTCTCCGCAGCTGCTTCTCTTCTCTTCATTGCCGCTCCCATTTCAACTCCTCTTCTCTCTGTAACTTTGTCATCTTAAATTATGTCTTTTATTGACTAATTGTTGTGACTATTTTCCTTTATAGCAGGAATTAGAATGTTTTTGTTGTCTATCGCTCATTCAAACAAATCCGTACTAAAGTTGAATTGAGTCTCCAGTTTCTTAAACATTGTGTTAATTACATTTAAAAAAACTTGGTTTATATATGGTGCTGAAACAGTAATTAAATGGTCAATAAAAGTTATTAGAATAAAACAAATTTCTTCCATTTTGTAGAACAAAGAAAATCAAAATTGACCATTTATCTCAAACATTGGGGGGGGGGAGGGGAAGAGAGAGAGAGAGAGAGAGAGAGAGAGAGAGAGAGAGAGCTAGCTATAACCTTGAAGAAATATGTTACTGCGAGACAGCATGAAATGTGTCAAAATCTACTAGCTGCTTGCAGGATTTCCAACTTGCATTTTAACCTTTACATCAACAAGCACTCAAAGCATTTCATAATAATGGAGCTCAGTGCCACAGGGCAGCAGCCACCAAGGCTTGTTACTGTCACCCTCTTTGGTAGTGGGGTGATGGTCTGTGTAGTCTTTCAGTATCCAACCAGGTAGGTTGTGTAGTCCTGCTGCCTTGTGTGGGTTCACCTTGGGTAGGATTCTCATGCCGGCTATGGCAATGCAAGGGGCCCATTCTTCAGGGGAACATAGATCTTTCTTTGACATCAGCCTGTTCCTCTCATCAAAACACACATTTATGATGTTTTAGTCTGTCTGGAAGGGAGGTGTAATTGTCTTCAATTTGCAAGGTTTCCTTGTGGTCTTGATCCCTTGCCACATGCACCTCATGTCATAGGTGTTACACAGCAGTCTCTGAATCTTCTGTGTGTACCCAGGTTTTGCCTTTCAGATTGTACGGGAGAGTTCATCCCTGTCTCCTCTTAGTGCTATCTCGTCTCCTGTCCTGAAGGCAGCATCACATACTCCCAGAAGTGCCCGGACATCCATCCTGGACCACTCCATCCTGGACTTTAGGAGCAGGATTTCCACAAAGGTTATACCAGGAGAAATCACCATTCAGAACTCATGCCAGGCCCGACATTCATTGATTTTAATGGGGATCTGGGAAGAAAGATTTAGGAGGCATCTATTAAATAATTAAAAATGGAAAATGTATTCATTTAAATTGAGTTTAATTTTAAAAATTATTGACTTTTTTTGCAATTGTTTGCAGTTTTGGTTTATGAATGGCTGCAATGGTGATTTCAGCCTGAAATGTCAACTATTTTTTGCCTTTCATGGTTGCTGTTTGATTCATTAAATTCCTCCTGTATTTTTATAATTAGGAAGTTTAAGGGAGGCGTGCAGGGCAAATAGTTGGTGTCTGGAACAGGCTGCCAGTAGAGGTGGAAGCAGTACAACAGTAGCAATTAAGGGGCCTCTAGATTGGCACACGGATATGGTGCAGATTGAGGGATATCTATCAGATGCAAGCAGAGTTTGTTTGATTTGGACATCATGTTCAACAGACACATGAGCCAAAGGGCTTGTTCTTGTGTTGAACTGTTCAATATTCTGCTCTTACACATTTTTCCCAAATTATTGTGGAAAAGGAAGTTTTTTAAAAAGTCAACATCCCACAACTTTCACATCAAACAAAATGTGTTTCTGCAGGCATAAATATGAATATCGTGTACATAGAGATGCCAGCGGTCTTTTTGCCCAGATGTCTTATTCAAATACAATCAAGGATTGTGTTACAGCAATTAGTTTCAGGATTAACAAATACAACATTCATATTTAGTGCATTCTTCATCCAGAGACATCTTAAAGCATTTCGCAACCAATTAAATATTTTTGAAGTAAAAAGTCAATGGCCTTTAATAGGCCCAAATGAGGGCTAACTTGCCCTCAAGATTGGCACACAATTAATTCTTGATGATTTTTTGGTGGCATTGGTTGACCAATTAAAACTAGCCAAGAACATTCGGAGAGTGCCAAATTATTATGCTGAAGTGCCAGTTGATGAAGTAGACAAAGACGATGTGGTCAAACAATAATCATGGCTTTTATTAGCAGAAACTCATGGTACAATAATGAAAGACAATAGGTGCATACGCAGTTATACCCAAGGGGAGTGTCCTTAACAGTAGAGATAATGCACAGCCAATATTACTACAGCAAGGCACGCCAGAGGGGAGACAGGCAGCTTGACATTCACCAAACATGCACTGTGAGATTATATTTTTACAAATGCAGAAGCCGTTATGATTTAAACCCTCATTCCAAAGCAGCTATACTGACAACTCTCTAATGCACCAGAAGTTAATCAAGTCTAAAACCGAGATCACAGTGTGGAAAGTCGATCCAAGACAATGACCTGAAAGAGTTCTCCATTGAAATGGGACACAAGCAGGTTTTTATTTGTATCTTGCTTCATCAATGATTATTAACAAAGATTTAGCTTCTTTTTGCAATATCACTGTCGATCACCGACGCAGGAATATGAATATCCAAACAACTGGCCAGATCTCTTGCTTCAGCCGACACTCCACCTGCTGTGCTAGCCCCACAGGCACACCAACCTTTTGCAGTTACATGGTTCTCCATGACCAAGGTTTGTGCACCATGGACATTGTACAGATGGTAATGTAGGATGACTGTGATTGGTTGAGAGTGTAGTCACACTTACTGGCAGGTCTTAAAGGATTTCTCCTAGCCAGACCAGGTCATTCTAGGAACTTGGTGCTCTCCACTCACTCCACTACTGAGCTCTCAGTGTGTTGTGAAGGGCAGTTATCCCTGGTCTTCATGAACTCTGCAATCACCTTTGTTTTGTCCACATTGAGAATCCGGTTATTATTTACAGATTATCCACCTCTTCCCTGTGGTGCAACTTATCGGTGTTGCTGATGAGCATAACTGCTGGTGTGTCATCTGCAAACTTGATGACATTGTTGGAGCTGGATTTGGTGATCCAGTCGTGTGTCAGTAGCGGGAACAGGAGTGGGCTGAGCTCACAGCCCTGAGGTGCGCCAATGCTTAGGGTGATGTTGCTTGATATTCTGCTGTCAACCCAGATGGACTGTGGTCCCTCTGTTTGTAAATCAGTGTTGAGTCCAAATAATTGAAAAGCACCACAGTGAGGGATAAAGTAATGTTGGTCAGGATTTTATTTTTTGGTATTTTATTGAATCAATGCAAGAGACTAAGAGAGATCAGAGTTGATGTGGACTTATAACCAGGATGTGGACTTATAACCATTTACGGAGCGGAAACAGGCCATGTCGGCCTTTCAAGTCCTCACCGGTTCACTAGAACTCTACTAGCTCAAACCTCCCGCTAGAACAACTCCACTAGCTCAAACCTCCCGCTCACCGCCAGGACTAAAAAAACTGAGTTACAGGGAACGATTAAAAATGGATCGAATTTTATTTCCTGGAGCATAAAAGAATGAGGGGAGATTTGAGAGAGGTACACAAAACATTTTTCATTGAGGTTGAGTAAGATACTACAGTAGAGACATCCAAAAGCCCTGGATCACAATGTCTTTTGCAAAGTGGTAATCCAAGCTGCAATAAATTCAGTGCTCTAAATTGAAAGCAAATTACTGCTTCACTTGGAGGGAGAGACTTTGAGAATGGAGGAATCAAATGGGCAAGTGAACATTGTAGATTGACATCATTTAATATTTCCTCACATTACAAACTTACAAAATTAGAAGATTGCAATGAGAGGTCTGTTGATGTGTTCAGAAACCAGTGTTTTATACTATGCCTATGTCGACTTTAAACTCTTCAATCATTTCACAAACACAAAAGGAAGTAATCTGAGTATGGTCTTTTTTTTAAATGTTTGTATTACCTTGTGAGGAAAAAGAAAATCACTGATACCTTTACTAAACATACAAACACACAATAAGGTTTGCCAGTTATTTGCCAAGGATTTTTTTTTAATTTAATACAATTGAACAGACTCACTATACAAATCTGTAAACTAATACTACTTATCAATAATACCATAGACAAAAGCCTTTCATTCATGTAGCTTGCCAAATGACCTTTGCATTCAACAAACTAAGCAAACGTACCGACAAAACACCAAAGCACACAAGACATGGAGACCCCCTACAAGTTATTTATGGATGGTTTCTGTCATTCCACATTTTAGTGGAAATATTTTCTTGCTGGTCATGAATGCCCTAGTAATGCGCGTCGAAAGAACCAAAGACTTGTTGATCCAAACCAAGGCTTTATTAACTAAAAGACTTGAGCATATCACAAGTCAGTCGACCAGTCCAGAATGACCTGGTCTGGCTAGGAGCAATCCTTTAAGACCTGCCAGTAGGTGTGGCTACACTCTCAGTCAATCACAGTCATCCTACACTACCATCTGTACATATGTACATGCACACATTGGTGATAGAATCTGTACTATCACAGCTCTAAATAAAGAAAGTGAGAATATAATGAAACACAAGTTTGAAGTGATCACTGAACATGGCTTGCAAAATCTAGTTAATCTCAGTTTGTTCCCACAGATGTAATTTTTAAATTATTGTCCACAAACTTTGCCATTATTTATTTTACCCCGATGCATTTGCAAGAGAGGAAAGTATCTTGTAAGTGTTCATTCCATGACCCTTTGCAGTAGCAGTTACTGTAGCAGGCTCCATAAATTAGCTGACTCGGCAAAGACTGCACAGGTGCCACTGAGAATTTAATTTTCACAGCCTCACCAGTATTCTGCCTGGAGATACAATAGCCTGCAGTTTTACCACGTCAGACCACAGAGGGGGATTTAATTTCACCAAAGCAATTAGCTGCAAGCTGACAAAAGACTTCAAAAGTAGTCATTCTCAGGAAAATATCTTGTTTTTTTTATTCAATGATGGTGAAATAATAAGACGAAGAACCCTTCATTGTGATCAGTTCAGACACAGATTAGAAGGCTCAGAGGCATGAACAGGAGGACCATATGGAGAATACCAGGACCCTGTAAAATTGATAGAAGAGAAAGGTCACAAGTTTCAGATGAATAAGTCCCCAACAGTGACAACTCAAGTGGACAAGGTGGTGAAGGCTTTAGACACGCATGCCTTTATTGGGTGGGGTATTGAGTACAAAAGGGTGAAACACCATTACATGCCAGTGACTGGAGTTTGAATCCAGCACTGTCTGTAGGGAGTTTATAGATTCTCCAGTGTCTCTGTGGGTTTCCTCTCACCCTTCAAAATGGGCAGGGGTTGTAGGTTAATTGGGTGGCATGGGCTCGTGGGTTGGAAGGACCTGTTACTGTGCTGTACACCTAAATTAAAAGGTAAAGAAATTAAATTTAAAAATGACAATTAAATTTTTTAAATGTTAAATTAAAAAGTTGGGACCTCATGACTCAGCTGAGCAAAGTCTTGATAAGATCAGTTCTGCATTTTTGGTTGTTTAAATAGAGGAATAATTTGTAGGGATGCAGAGGAGATTCATGAAGATGTTGCCGGGACTGGACGGCTCAGTTACAAGGAGAGGTTAGATGGGATGTGTTTTTATTCTCTCAAGCGAAGACGACTGAGGAGTGACCTTATAGCGATTAATAAAATCATGAGGGACATGGAAAAAGTGATTGCTCAGAGTCTACTTCACAGAGGCAGATGATTCTACAACAAGATGTCAGAGGATTAAAGTAAGAGGGGAGATATTTTCACTCAGAGAGTGGTCCATATCTGGAATGAGCTGCCTGAGAGAATAATAGAAGTGGACACAATGTTGACCTTCAAAGGACATTTGGATAGGTATAAGATCAAGAAGTCATGTAGAAGGAATGAACAAAATGCAGGCAAATGGAACAATCTGGTCAGCGTGGACAAGTTGGGCCGAACACTCAACGACTCGCAAACTCTATGAATAAAATTAAAAATGTTTCTTTTGCTCATTCTCACTCCAGACAGGTAAGGTGTAATTTTACCAACTAAATAGCAGTTTGCTGGAAGGGAGCAAATAGAATTTTAGCTACCCTTGAAATTCAAGATTCCTTTAATGTCATGTAGTAGTGCAAAACAACTAATATTAGACAAATTCTCTACAGGATACTGACATCAATCGTACTGCAGTTTAACATACGCCTTAAAAAATGACAGTCAAACTTACATGAATAATGTAACCAAAATGGAATGAACCCAAAAAGATCAGTTAGTACAGTCATGCACAAGAACATTAGCTCTTTACTTTTAATGTTTTATATTCAAAGGTGCTTAGTCGATGTTCATAAAACCGAACTACTACAACTGTTAATATCAATCAAAAAGCCCTCAGTAGGTTTCAACTCTTTCTAAATACCTTTACAATTTTCTCACCTTCATTATACATTATCCCTGCTCAGCAAGTTGCTGGCCTTCTCTACTTAGATATCGCTTAACAAGATCAAATCCTCCATTGCATTCTTCAAGCAATAAGCCAAGTTGTTTATGGGTTATTAAACTTTAGAAGCATCACGATCAAGCAATAACAGTATCAATAATGTTCAAAAATGTTCCAGAAGTCACAAGATAAAAAAGGCAACAAGATCAATTGCAGAAATTTGCAGCCATGCCAGTTGAGATAATTTGATTTCAATTCAGAATAAATGGAGTAATTATTTTTGTACTTGAGAACATCAGGTCAAAATACCTTCATATCACATCAGCCTTTTTTTTTCCTTGCATGGTTGAAAAGTTTATTTTAAAATGATATATTGTACTGCGTAACATTACATGGCTGGCATATTATTGTTTTAAGCTGATAATAGTTGTGTGGATATGAAGTAACTGATCAACCAAATGGAAAATGTTCATGTTTTGATTCATTTAAAATTCTATAGTTCTTCCCAAATTTATTTCTGGGAGAGGAAGCGAGGAGATGCAGGGCAGGTATATTTAAAAAGTATAATGCTAATGCTTTGAGATCTTTTTTTAAATTTCAAAAATTTCCTTCTCTCATTTCTGAATCTGTGATCATTTAATACTGAACTTTATAATCTTATTATTGAGCATCATTCTACCAAAGATTTACCTGTAATTCGGCCACGATTTAGACGGTTACTTCCACCACTAAATATAAAGCACTATTCTCCACCCAATCCTCCCCCCCACAAGATGTCAGCGATTATGCAGAAACTTTAAAAAAAATGAACTGAATTTTGCATCCAAGTAGTTTCTAATTCACGTTTTCTAACCATGCAGAAACAGCAGGTTGATTTGCTGCTGAGAAGCAGCAGTGTGTCTGTTTGTCAAGGTGTCGTTGGAGCATTAGAAATGTCAGTTGAGCAGTTAAGTGCCTATTAAATTAAATCTGCCAACATCAAATTAAAATATGTCATCTTAGCATCAAAAAAAAACTCATGGTATTCATTTCTTTCAGCTCAGTGTCCATAACAGTGAAATCATGAGTGCATTAATGATACCATATCTATATACCACCACCACTCTGAATCAAGTCACAACTGAATAGAAATTTTCTTCAATAAAAGTTTCAAAAAAGTCACCTCTTCATACTTTAGTCTTCCACAGGCTCCTTAACAGCTCACTCAACGTCTACTCACTGCTAATACTCCAAACTCTGTGCTCCTCTCCCCAATCACAATCTGAACTGACCTGTGATTGAATTTCCAACCACACGCACCAGCACCAACACCTGCCTACTTTGTCATGCCTGCCCACTTTCTCCACCAGGATATCAGCTGGGTCTTCCTCTTCCTTAGTTCATCAATGGCTGAAACCATCATCCTTGTTTTTATTGAAAAACTTAACTTTTTTTCCAAATAAAAGTTGTGTGCTCTTCTGACCAATCTTAATGAACTTGAATGTAATCAAAACATTGGTGCCTGCAAATGTGACAGAATTTGGCATTAAGTTTGTAAGAGATGTATTTCAATGCAAAACTAAGTTCTTAAAACTAAACAAAGGCAACTATGAAGGCATGGGAGGAGCATTGGCTGTGGTTGGTGGGGAGAAGGCATTGATAAGAGTAATCGATGGCTAGCATTTAAATAAATAATGAGCAAGATTCAAAACAAAATCCTTTATCAGACAAATTCCCACAGGAAAAGAGTTCCATTCCTCAATGTCAATATAAATTAAAGGCAATTAAATTAAATCCAAGAGGTTTGAAATTTTATGAGAAATATTCCTATATAGTCTTATATATTCCTATATAGGAAAAAATACCTGAGCTGAGTGGCATTTTAGAATTTATTGTTATGAACAAGTTATGAAATTTGTTGTTTTGTGGCACGATCGTTAGTACAAGCATTCATGTTATAAAAAAATTTAAATAATCGTGCACGAAAAGTGAGGCAGTCTCTTTCGTTCATTGATTATTCAGGAATCTGATGGCAGCGGGGAAGAAGCTGTCCTTGTGCTGTTGAGTGTTCGTCTTTAGGCTCCTGTACCTTTTCCCCGATGTTAGCAGAGTGAAGAGGGCGTGGTCTGGGTTATGGGGGGCTTTTGAGAGGATAGAGGCTGCTTTTTTAAGACACTGCATCATGTAGATGTCCTCGACTGGTGGGCTAAGCAGAAGAGCAAAACAAAAATTGATAAAGAAAGGCAAGATGGAATATAAAAGTAGACTGGCAAGAAACATAAAAATTGAATGCAAGAGATTTATAGGTTAATAAAGAGATAAATATATGAAGTTAGACATGCCTTACTGACAAATAGACGGTATAATAAGAATGAATGGAATGGCACAGAAATTAAACAATTACTTTGCACCTTTCCTCAAAGAAGAGGACTCAAAAAGCTTGCAGAAGAATCAAAAATCTCACAAAACTGAGGAATTGCAAGAGCCAAGTATGTAAAAAAAAAACTACTGGAAAAGTTGATGTGCTTGAAAGCAAGGACCAAGGACCAATCATTTACATACCTGGTTTGAAAGATGTAGCTTAATAGTGACAGGATGCTCCAGTTATCATCTTCCATTGGTCTGTAAAATTTGAGGTTGTTCCTGTGGATTGGAGATTAGTAAATGTGACGTCCGACCCAAACCAATTTTGGAAAAGAGAAAAGGGGAACTCTCAATGTATTAACTTAAAATGATGGAATACATAATCAGAGAAAATGGAGTATCTTGAAAAGAATAACAGGATTGAACAAAGGCAACATGGATGTACAAAAGACTGTTGACTAAAGACTCCAGCCAGCAGAAATGTTCAATTTTGATGACCAGCAATTTTAATATTCAAAGGACTTCTTGATGTCACATGAAGTCAACTGCTGCCTTGACAAAGACTTGCAATTTGACTTCACCGGTGTACTTAGTCTACTCTATCCACTTTGGACTGAGCTTTAATTGCCCCAGCATAACTGAAATGGTTTTTTATTTGTGAGTCAGTTATTCATGTCATTCGATAGTATTCTCAACAATACACAAAGGAAGAAACCATAACTTTGATTGTGTATCCATGTCCATTCACTGATGATGTTCCTGAAGACCACATCCGAATAACACTCAATATTCTGTCTGGGAATTCTCCAACTAGATGGCATTAAAATCGACCTCCAGTTTCAGTTAGCCCCTTCCCTGAGTCTCTCTCTTTCCCTATCTGTTGTCTCTTTTCCTCCAGTTCTCCCCCAACATACCCTTCCCTAGCCACTCTGCTTACCACTTCTCATCTTTTTTCTGTTAGCCTGTGCTCCTCCCCTGCCACTTCCTTCCCCACCCCTTTTTATTCAGGCACCTGCCTTTTGCTCACACCTTGACGGTATGGGTGTGTACAAATAATATTAAAGGATCGATGTGTTAAATATTTTGTCCATAACCTTGCATTTACAGATTAAACAATCACTACTGTGCAATTCTCTGAGGAGCAAGCGGTCTATTCTTCCTCTCTTAATTATCAAAATGTTTTGGTTTCAGTTCTAAAATATACTGCGTTATTCTGGGAGGCATATGACATTTTGTAATAGTTTATGAAAGAGGTAATATTTCAATTTCTCATTGAGATTGCAGCATAAAACAATGTCAAAGAGGTGTTCTAAAAGTTCGGGATTTTAAAAAATTATTACTAAATTCAGGCCCTTGATTAAAATCCCACCTCAAGAACAGACTAAAATCCATCTAGGCATTTGTGGGTTACCCAGTGCAAGTACCAGTGTCCTTACAATGACCCCATGAAAGAGAGTAACACTGGTGGCTAACTCGGTCATTTCTCACAGGTCATTCATGCATCCAATAATGTAGTTACGCATTGGAATGACTGAAATATCAACAAATATAAATGGAAATTTGTGAGAAGCAAGTAACGTAGAAAACTCTAATTACAACTGCCATATGAATCGTTAATGCAATGTCAGGAGTCAGCTCTACCTGTTTCACTAACATCCATTAGGGAAAGAAATTCCAACAGTAGGCAGTGTTGAATTAGTTCCACTAAGAATTGTACAACATGATCTACTCCTTAAGTGGCGCAAAAAAAAATATATTTTTTTTTAAATCACAACAATGTTTAGGAAAGAATATTAAATTGAGATATAGTACCTCTAGGTAGAAGTATCCTGCCTGCGTGTTAGTAGGCACACAGTAAAGGAATACTACCTTGTGAGCTCTCCAAAATGAAGAACCTTCATTGGTTAATCCAACTTTTCAAACACTTTAAATTTAGACATACAGCATGCTAACAGTCCATTTCAGCACACGAGTCCATGCCGCCCAATTTACATACATCCCCCCCCTCCCCCGGTACGTTTCAATTGGGGGGAGGAAGCCAAAGCCCCCGGGGAAAATCCAAGGCAGACACAGGGAAAAAGTACAAACTCCTTAAAGACAGAGTGGGATTCAAACCCAGATCCCGATCACTGCCACTACTAACCGTGTCACCCTTGAGGTGGCCCAACCCAAATGTGACTTCAGGTGCATAACAATGTTGAATGCTTCTTAATAAACCACAGTTCAAAGTGCAGTTAGGTTGAGCAATGAGTGCTGCTATGCCAATTGCATCTTAATCCCACAGTGGAAATAAACAAGATACACACACAGTGAAACAAAGATGTGTTTTGCTTCCCCCATGGAGTCATGAAGAAAGAGGGGTGATTCAAATGTGCAATTGAGTGTTTTTATGCCTCAGAAGCGCACGTGGTGATGGCCATTTCAGAGAGCAATAATACAGCACACATGATTGACAGCCTGTACAGTTGCTATGGGTGATTGCTTAGGTTAGTCACAAGATTCCCAGCAGAGCCCAAACCACCTCCACCACTTTTCTTTCATCCAGCTAACGGGCTTTATTATGTTCGATCCATCACTTGAATTATGTGCTCTTGTGTTCTCTGTTTCCTCTTGCATTAAAAGAAAAGTGGAGTGACCTTTGACCCATGATGTAGGCTGTAAATGCCTCTGTACTGTATACTTCTATTCAGCTCAAAGCACAACAACCAAGGTCATCACTGAAGGGAAATATATGCGTTCATATAGAGTAAGAGCAAGTTTGAATAAAACCCAAAAAAAAATGAAGACGTTGGAACTATTGTGCAGGACAGGCAACGTCGATAAAAAGAGAGAGGTTTTCACACTGATCATTCATCTAAGCAGAAATGTGAATATTACTTGCATATATTTCTCAGTAATCACTCAGGACTCCTCACTCCCTACTGGACCCAAAGAAAATATTCAGACAACCAGTCAAAAGAAGCTAGTTTTCAACCAAAACCATCTGGGATCATTTAATTTCCCTTTACCTCATACTTGATTTTGCAGTACCACACCTCAATCTTGGCATGCTCCTTTGAAAAATATCAATTACCAAAAAAACATGAAATTGTTTGCTTTATGAATGGCATTCAGCTCCCCCCCCCCACCCTACCTAAGTCAACTTTAGATCAGAATCATCTTCAAAGCAACACCAATCACACACGACAGTCTATAACACAAGGTTTTCCTGTGCGACACAATTCAATTTCATTGGAGAAACAATCAGAAAGTAATGGCTCATTGTCCTTCGTTCCCTTTCAGGTGCTCGACATGTCTGTTTTACTAATGCATTTAGGATTTGTTGGAATGGCATCCAACAGTGTTCAAGAAACATGCTTTTACTGTACAAACTTGCTGTAAGTATGTCCTGTGTCATTAAAGTACCAGGATTCTGGCTGGACATCTGTAGTGATGTAAAGTATTATGCCGACTGCTCGCTATTAGTTATGACTGTAGATTGACTCCACCCTACTGGTATAACAGATGATGCAACTTATCCCACTGGTCAGTAGAGTTGGCTTCTTCTGTTAATAAAAGCCTATAGTATGATACAAGACTGGTCCTTGCTTATGTCATATCAATTTTTTTAACAGAAGACGCCACCTCTACTGAACAGTGGGATAAGTTGCACCATCTGTTATACCAGTCATAACCAATAGCAAGCAGTCGGCATAATACATCACTACAACGTCTTTCTTGAGCATCTCAAGTTCTACCCCGACCGTAACTAACCGCCCCCATCCTTTTCGATGCCGCAGTTGATATCATTCACCAATCTCACAAATGAAATGCGCAACCAGTCCTCCATACCTCCCACCAACACTTACCTGTCCACCAGACCTCCCACCAATGAGGTGACCGCTCCCTTCCTTCCTTCACCACCCAAAAATGATCTGCAGCCAACCTCCAGAAAGGCCAACTACAATCTACCTGTCCTCTCCAGTTACCTTACTGATTTTTTTTTTCCTACACCACATCAATGCTCTGACTAGCCAAACCTCTCTCTCCAGGAGCTGGACCTAGATACAACTTTCTTTAGTGCAACTGCTTGGAGCCTCCAGATAGAGCTCTTGGTATAAAAATCTATTCTTTCATGCACAACACCATTATAACATTGTGCAGTGAAGAATCCTGCAGCAATAGGCCATAATACAAAATAAACACCATCTCCTTGTCCACTATTGGCTTAGTGCACATTGATAGGTACCACAAAAATTTAAAAGATCACCAGCTGGTTATTGGTATTGCCTTTTCATTGATTCAGTGACAATTTCTTGGGAATGGGTACACAAAGAATTTGTGAGGGCAGCAACGGGAGATTTAAATGTTGCACACTCCATTTGAAAGCAGCAATGGCTAATGATATGAAAACTCAGCAGTCTTCTACAGCTGTAGATTTTCTGTCTATTTTCCAGAACACTACCAAAAGCATATGGAATTAAAATGGTCTTTTCATTGTGATTTATGCATTATTCACCAATTAATCTAATTATTAAAATATACATTTTAATCGTGGTAGTCTTAATGTTTGGATAGTATTACAGGACTAGAAATGCACAACCTACTTTACTGGCTATTAAATCCAAGTAAATTGAAAACTCTGGCACTGAGCTGGGGCCCTATAGTTCAGCTGTGATTAAAAAGGAATTTTAACCAGAAACCCAGATAAGAATCCCAAAAAAAAGTAAAGAATAGTTCTAAAGGAGGCAGGGTGGAATGGTGGGAAAAGATTTTTACTGCACAAGATCAGGCTGAGGGTCGCAGGTGGAAGGATTTCTCTTCCACACCCCCCCCCCACCCACCCCCCAGCTATGATGTTCTCTCATTCATTGTTCAGTTCAAGTCCCAAAGGAGAACATTGGATAGCAAATAAAAATTGTTTGGAGAATCAGTTTTCAAATGTTGGCAATTTGGAGGGTGAAATTAGTCTTGGAGTGACGTGGGACAGTTGGAACTGAAAATTTGATAAAATACATCCCTGAATGGATGCTCTTGTAGCTCAGCCAATATTAAAGATGGAAGGTCCAGAGAAGATTTCATCCATCATTAAAGCTAGTGCAAAAGGACTGAGGTAGATAGGAAGAAACAAGTGCAAATAAGGAATAAAAATTATAAACTGACTAATGACCATTTAAACTCATAATGGGTCTGTTACTTTACCAGGTCCTGATATTCTCATTCTTTTTGAAAGGATATTCTTTATTTCAATCATATGAAACCGACCAAGAGTTTCTTGCTGTATAAACACAATTGTGGTACATGAATGTGAAATTTGACAAGGCAAGCAAAATTAATAGCAACGGGTGGAAAAGGAAAGGAGATTAAAGGATACCCTGATGTACAATATATTACCACATTAGTTATGCAAGATAGAACAAAGCCCCTCTCAGAGCTTTCTGCTTCCACACGCAGAATAAGAACTCATTAATCTTTTGTTTATCCAGCCGATCTTATTCCACATGCTGATAACTCAGTTTAGATCTGGACTGCCGAGTAAACTTGAGGGAATAAAAGCATCAAAGCAAACAATATACCATGATCTTATTAACACACTGGTGACCCACAAAGAGATGGGTGTAATTATTTATAGCCAGGCCATGCCAGCAAAAAATACTCAATGGAGAAAGAACTTTGGCGCAAAGATGCAGATCAGTTGAGGGTGTGGCCACGTGAAGGACTTAGACAGACGTGTTTTGACTGAGCGCTCCGTGAAGAGTATCAAAAAGATGGTTAAAACTTTAAAATTAATTTTTTTTTCAAAAACGAAGAAGTTTCTACTCAGCCAGGAACATCGAGCAAAGGCCGAAAGGGAGCGGCATAAGAGTGGCCTCAGGACTGGTGGACTCCAGCAGAGCTGGGGAGTTGGGACAAGAACTAAATATAATCCTGGAAAAAATAGAAAACTTGAGCAACAAATTTGTTGGCATTGAAAATGCAATGAGAGACATGACTGAAAGGATAACTGAAATTGAAGGAATCGCAAAATAATGTCCAAATTATTGGACTGAAATAAGGAATCGAGGAAAGAAATCCAGTGAAATTCTTTGAAACGTGGATCCTGCAAGTGCTGGGAGAAGACAAATTCTGAGAAAAACTGTATGTTGCAAGGGCTCACTGGACCCTCAGACCCAGGAGAACAGCAACCACAACCGGTCCTGGTAAAACTCTTGGGTTACTGGAAGCAGCAATGTGAATACTCTAAGCAACATAATGGTCCACCTGAGATTGACCATGAAAAAGTGCTATTTTTCCAGGATTTTAGTCCTACTTTATTTAAGCAAAAAAGGAGTTTGACGACGTAGAAAGACAACTGCATTCCAAAAACTTGAAATATTTGATGATGTACCCCATGACTCTGAACGTCGAAGTAGCAAAAGGTAATTGACGATTTTTCAAAACTAAGAATGAAGTGGAAGACTTCCTGCGAGGTTTATGAAAAAGCTATGGTTGCCAAAGAGGAAGAATGTTTACAATAGGACTAAGTAAAAGTTGTATTTTTTTTAAATCTTGTATTTATTGATGAAAAGTAAATTTTATTGTAATGTTCACAGAGAGCTCAGAAAAGAGAACACTTGGGATAAATAGTAGCAAGGTACAAACTCTGTTCTAAGGAGGAGAATGGCGCCCAGAGAGGAGTATCTATAAAGGGAGGGGTTTTTCATCCTTAAAAGATCCCATTGGTGTTTTTTTTGTGGGCTTTTGGGGTTTCCTGTTTACGTCACCATCCTTGTCTGTGTTTTTTTTTAAAAGGGGAAAGATCACTGTATTATTTAAACAATTGAAAAGGTTTTTATTGTTGAACAATATTTGTTTTAAAAAATTAATATGGATAGCATGTTAAAATTTATTAGTCTAATGTTAATAGGATAAATGGAACAGTGAAAAGGAGGCAGGTCTTGGCATAACTAAATAAATTCGAAGAGATACTGACTGTCCAAGCCAGAAGGTTTGTAATGGTACATTGTAAAATTTATGCAGAATCATTTATGTTTATGAACATCTATCCACAAAATTATGATGATGAACCCTTTATGAAAGATAACTTTTTTAAAAACAGCAGAGGGAAGAAAAAATATACTGGTTGGAGGTTATTTCAATTTCTGTCTAGATCTAATATTGGATACTGCAAAAACAACACTATTTATGAAAGATTTAAATTTGATTGATATATGGAGGCAGCTTAACCCCATAGAAAGAGACTATTCATTCTACGCAAGGGTATGTGATTCACATACAAGGATTGATTTGTCTTTAATGTCTGCCCAGTTGAAAATTTGAGTGGTAAAATCAGAATATTTGGCAAGATTTTTAACTATTGGCAATAATGGAAAAACAAGAAAGTGTGTATAGATAGCGTCATCTCAATGCCATATTGTTAAAAAGGAAGGACTTTTGTGAGCGTATTAAGAGACAGATCGAACTATTCTGTGAAACTAATCTTTCTTCTACTGATAATAGCTTTTTAATATGGGGAGTGCTTAAAGTTTATCTAAGAGGACAAATTATTTTTTTATACAAAAAAATCATATGCTACAAAGGTAGATGGTCTAGAGAAATATAAAAAGAAATTGGAAAAAGAATATCAGAGAACAGGGTCATAAGAAAAAATATAGACTGTTAGAGGATTAAAAACTGAAATACAACACATTACAAACTTATAGAACAGAAAAAATATATATTAAAACTAAACAACAATATTATGATATAGGAGAATTGGCGCATAAATTTTTTTTTACCTTGGCAGCTAAAGGTAGAGGAGTCATATAGAATGATAATTGCAATAAAAACAGAGGCAGATATTATAACATATAATCAAAAAGACAAATAATATTTGAGACAATATTATATGAATCTATATAAATCAGAATTAATAGGAGATGAAATGGAGATGGATGAATTTTTAACAAATGTTGAACTTCTAAAATTAGAAGAGAACGAATGCCACTTTCACAACAAGAAATCGAGAAAGCCTCGAGTACTTTACAAGCTAACAAATCTTTGGGATAGGATGGGTTTCCCCTGAAGTTCAACAGAAAAGTTAAAGATTTATTGATACATCTTACGATGGACAATGGAGACCTGAACCCTCCCAGAATTGTTCTCAACTGCTATAGTTACAGTGGTACTGAAGAAAGGTAGAGTACCATTAAAAACTTCATCATATAGACCTATATCATTCCTTAATGCTGAAAATAAAATATTGGCAAAGCGATTAGCTAATAAACTGGGACAATATCTATGAAAATTAATATATACAGATTAGGTGGGATTTGTCAAAGGAAAACATACTTCTATGTAATCAGTCTAAATAGACTATTCAATATACATGGCAAAAATCAAAGTTGAATCAAGATGCAGAAAAAGCATTTTATTGATAAGAATGGACTTTCCTATTTAAAATAATGGAAAAATTTGGTTTAGTCATAAAATTTATAAATTGGATAAGAATTCTATCATAAACCACAAGCCAAAATTATAACTAACAATCAGATGTCCACAGTTTTTCCCTTGAGTAGATCGAGTAGACAGGGATGTCCTCTGTCTTCGGCACTTTTTAATCCTAGTTATTGAACCATTGGCGGAGATTATAAGGAGAGAGCCAGATATCAAGGGCTTCAATGTTGGACAGGAAGAACGTAAAATTAGATTATTTGTTGATGATGTGGTATTATACATGCTTGACCCAGCTGAAACCTTGATAAAATTACAAACAACATTAGAAAAATATGGAAGAATATCAGGTTATAAAATAAATATGAACAAGAGTGAGATAATGCCATGAAAATTTTTGATTATGGAAGATAACAAAAAGGTAGTAGATTTAAATGGAGGATAGATAGAATCAAATGTTTAGGAATAATGACAGATAATTTAAAAAAATCTATATAATTTTAATTACACTTCACTTTTAGAAAAAAAGAGAAAGATTTGCAGAAATGGCAAGTCTTGCCAAATAGAAATCTCCTCTGGTGGGAGGAATAAATAGTATTAAAATGAAAGTGATTTCAAGATTACAGCATCTTTTTCAATTGTTGCCTATTGCACTACCCAAAAATGTCTTTAAATTATTGATAATTACATGTCAATTCCAATGGAAAAACAAAGTGCCGAGATTTTCATTGGAAAAAGCTAACATAAGTTGGAAGGACTTAGAGTTCCAGACTTTAAGAAATACTATTCATCAGCACAACCAAGATTTTTATCATTCTTTTTTGAAGAAGATAGTCTGCCTTTTTGGATCTGAATGGGATTGAATTCAATAGAAGAAATAATGAGGGACATAAAGTGGAATGTTACGTTAATAACAAAAAAGGCAGATAATCCAATATTAATACATATGATTAGAATATGGCAAAAAATAAATGAGTGTATTGGAAAAAAAAGCAGGTGTATCATTAAGAACACCATTATGTAAAAATGTACTGCAGTCTATGAATCTGGGTAACAAAATATTGAATTCACGGTATGATAAAGGAATAAGAATATATTGATGAACATTTAAGAAATAAATATGAAGCAGCTAATGGGACTTTTGTTTTCTCCAGTTAAGATCATTTCTAAGAGAAAAATGGGGGCCAAGTATGGTCCCACCCGAAATTAGTGAAATGGAACAAAAAATTTGGCTGGGAAATACACCTAAATTTATAACTAAGATATACTATGCTCTACAGAATGAAAGTGCGAAACCAGGTTTACGGGGGTGAGCGAGAGAGCGAGAGCCAGATTTAGGTGTTGCAAAAAATGGAAATATGTTGGTCTAATTGGTGTTTGGATGGTAAAATGCAAGATGCGGATTAGTGCAATATAATTTTCTACACCAATTATATCTCACACCATAAATCAAAATCTGAAAGATCAGAAAAGTGTTTTAGACGTGGGATAGAAATAGGAACATTTTTACATGCTATATGGTCATGTATGAAGGAGAGACCTTTCTGGCAGTATATTACAGAAATATTAACAAGGATAACAGGGATAGCCTTCACGGGTGACCTGAAGCTTTATCTTTTGGACAACTTCATTGAAATAAATAAAAAACTAACTAAATTCCAAATTTCCTTTGCTAAAATACTTAGCTGTGGCAAAGAAATGTAGTGCAATTACTTGAAAATCTGACACCTCTCTACATATAGCACAATGGACTGCTGAGATTAATAATTGCATACCTATGGAAAAATTGACCTATTTATTAAGACATGCCAGCCATATTTGGATCATATAGCAGCACTGATTGTAATTATAAACACAATAATAAAATGGATAATAATAGATGCTGCTATAGCATAAAAGCAAGCGACTTCCCCATATAGAATTTTGATGATCAACATAAATGTGAGCCTGAGGGTGTGTGGATTTATACTGTGAAAGGGAGGGGTTGATTTTGTTTTGTTTGTATTTTTTTGTTAAGAAAATCTTTTATCTATTTAAGATTGGAGAGTTTTTTCTATGTATATTTATTGAAAAAAATATTTTTTTTAACACTACAGGATTATCTTCTGGCAAAGGAGTTTTTAGATGTGCATTTTTCTGATCATGTAAAAAGCCACCTTTTTTCTCCCCCCTCCCCCCCCCCCCCCCCCACCACCCCCTTCAGTAGACATTAACATTGCTTCCAAGTAGTTATCTTCTTTTGCCTTTTAATAATCTCTGCTCAGGAATAAAACTTACAAATAGAAAATGATCATTTATTAATTTTACTAACAGGAACAGAGATCCAACCAGAGTAAACCAGTGAAAGTGCTGGTTGAGGATGGAGTTCAAGAGAAAAATACCATGTAGGATCTTGGGCTTCATAATAGAGACAGAAAACAAGGGCAAGATAAACTTTCCAAAACAAGTTTCATGGAAACTGGAACACCTGGTCCAGTTCAGGATGTGACATTTTTGGAAAAATGCAAAGGCTTTAGCAAGGATAAGAAAGAAATTTACTGGAATGGTCAGGAAAAATGAGGATGTTACTTGATATAATGAGAAAAGCTGGGTATGTTCTCCTTGGAGTGGGAGGGATTCGATAAAGGTATTTAAAAATCTTGAAGGATTTGACGGAGAGAAACTCTCCCATTGATACAAGGGTCAAGATGCAGAGGGGTATGGAATGAAAGTGATAGGCAAAACAACCCAAAAAAAAACCTGAAGAAAAAATGTTTTTGATTCAACAAAGAGATAGGATTTGGAAATTACTGCCAGAGGAGTACTGAGGACAGATTCAATCATCAAATTCAAAGCGGGGAAGTACTTGAAAAGCATAGATTTGCAGGGCTGTAAGGAAAAGGGATGATGAGAATTGCTCTTTCAGACAAACAGATGATCTTCATTTCTGTAATTCATAATGTAGTTGATTGACAACCAGATTACATGTGACCTCTTGTGTCACTAATGGAATTATTGAACACAAGGTCACTTTTTCACAAAATCTATTTAATTCATGTAATTAGCAATTTATAATGAAGCACATCATAATATAATTAATAGTTTTAGGCAAAAAATCTATTTATATACAAAATTAACATTATATTACAATTAAATTAAATGTTTCAAATACATTCCATAAGCAAAAGGTTTTTTTTTGTGTTGATACTAGTCCTTCAGTGTCTGATTACAGGAGAGCTTTTAAACTGTCACCTTTCCACATAGAGAATTTTAAAGAGATGCACTAATCTTCAATGCACCTCTCAATACAGCGTCCTGCATCGGAAAATGTGCCCGACTGCAGTATTCAATCATGGACAGCATCTTAACTGCAGACCAGAAAATTTAATCAGTTGACAATCTTCCAACAGCAATTCATGTTTTACTATATGCAAGTGTGCACATCTCCTTCCTGTTCCTCTCCCCAGAGAACAGCTCCATAACAAAAAGGCTTTACCTGCCAGAATTATCCAGTACAGTATTACTGCACAGAGCATGGGGGCGGGGGGGGGGGGGGGGGAGAGAGAGAGGAGGGGAGGGAAGAAAGAGGGGAGGGAAGAAGAGGGGAAGAAGGAAGGAGGGGAAGAAGGGAGGAGGGGGAAGAAGGGAGGAGGGGAAGAAGGGAGGAGGGGAAGAAGGGAGGAGGGGAAGAAAGGAGGAGGGGAAGAAGGGGAGGGGAAGAAGGGGAGGGGAAGAAGGGGAGGGGAAGAAGGGGAGGGGTAGGACAGAGGAGGGGGGGGAGAGGGAGGGGGAAGGGCAGAGGAGGGGAAGGGGAGAGGAGGGGAAGGGGAGAGGAGGGAAGGGGAGAGGAGGGGAAGGGGAGAGGAGGGGAAGGGAGAGGAGGGGAAGGGGAGAGGAGGGAAGGGGAGAGGAGGGAAGGGGAGAGGAGGGGAAGGGGAGAGGAGGGGAAGGGGAGAGGAGGGGAAGAAGGGAGGAGGGGAAGAAGGGAGGAGGGGAAGAAGGGAGGAGGGAAGAAAGGAGGAGGGAAGAAGGGGAGGGGAAGAAGGGGAGGGGAAGAAGGGGAGGGGAAGAAGGGGAGGGAAGAAGGGGAGGGGAAGAAGGGGAGGGGTAGAAGGGGAGGGGAAGAAGGGGAGGGGTAGAAGGGGAGGGGTAGAAGGGGAGGGGGGGGAGAGGAGGGGAAGGGGAGAGGAGGGGAAGGGGAGAGGAGGGGAAGGGGAGAGGAGGGAAGGGGAGAGGAGGGGAAGGGAGAGGAGGGGAAGGGGAGAGGAGGGGAAGGGGAGAGGAGGGGAAGGGGAGAGGAGGGGAAGGGAGAGGAGGGGAAGGGGAGAGGAGGGGAAGGGGAGAGGAGGGGAAGGGGAGAGGAGGGGAAGGGGAGAGGAGGGGAAGGGGAGAGGAGGGGAAGGGGAGAGGAGGGGAAGGGGAGAGGAGGGGAAGGGGAGAGGAGGGGAAGGGGAGAGAGGGGAAGGGGAGAGGAGGGGAAGGGGAGAGGAGGGGAAGGGGAGAGGAGGGGAAGGGGAGAGGAGGGGAAGGGGAGAGGAGGGGAAGGGGAGAGGAGGGGAAGGGGAGAGGAGGGGAAGGGGAGAGGAGGGAAGGGGAGAGGAGGGGAAGGGGAGAGGAGGGGAAGGGGAGAGGAGGGGAAGGGGAGAGGAGGGAAGGGGAGAGGAGGGAAGGGGAGAGGAGGGGAAGGGGAGAGGAGGGGAAGGGGAGAGGAGGGAAGGGGAGAGGAGGGGAAGGGGAGAGGAGGGGAAGGGGAGAGGAGGGGGAAGGGGAGAGGAGGGAAGGGGAGAGGAGGGGAAGAAGGGAGGAGGGGAAGAAGGGAGGAGAGGATGAAGGGAGGAGGGATGAAGGGAGGAA